>NC_081408.1:25597018-25783922 GCF_030272615.1 Cryptomeria japonica | reverse complement strand
AGAAGCTGATTTCTTCATCAGTTTCTGTTAGTCTTCTTGATTGATAATTGTGGAATTTATACCAGTCAAGGCCTAGTGTTTTATCCAACGGATGTTGCATGTACAGTGGTGTCATGTAGTATCAGTCTCCAAGTGGGAGATTGTTCAGTGTGGAGACTAAGAAAAGTGGGGGTTCGGGGGTAGCAGCCCCCGAGAAATTTTTTTTTTGCTATTTTTTGTTGATGAAAACAGACATTGTAATAAAACCCTAAAAGGCCGACTTTGTTTGTTGCCCTAAAAATGCATGTTATAAGCGGCTGGGATGCTTAAGGCATTGTAAGGGGTTGATGTACTATTTTTGCTGGATAATAAGAAAGATTGGATGATTGTGTATGGTGGACGTAACCCATTTTGGGTGAACCACATTAAATCTCTGTGTTATCTGTGTCCTGTTTTATTTCTTTATCTTTTGTATTTAAATCTGCATATAATTGTTAGTTCATATTTGCTTCGGATCTGCTTAAAACCCTAACAGACATACCTTCTTCTCCCATTGTTCTTATGTCACGCAATTTCTTCATATGCTGCCTTTGTCTTTCTTTTGAGCCTCTCGTTGTTCCATCGTTCCTCGCTTGTTCTTTCCCATTATTGATATCGGTTGACCTAAATAGAATCATATTACATATATATGTAAAAAAATGTTCAAAAATAAATAAATAACAATAAATATGCATCTTATCACTATTTTTTGGAATCAAACTATTAAACAATCACAATTCAATCATTTGAAACCATGCAAAAACAAAAAACAATAAAAACAACAATTCAATCATTTGAAATCATGCAAAAACAAAAAATTCACTTACTTTTATGTATACAACAGTGATAGAAGTGTAGACACAGTTCTAGTGGGGCCTTCAATGACCTCAAAAACTTCTTTTTAAGGCCGTTGAGGCTCTTGGGCAACTAAAACTATGTCTATAAACCACGTACGCACTGTTAGACCATAAAATGTTGACAAGCCCAACGATATTCTTTTTTCCCATTTTGGGCTAATAAGTAGCACGTACGCGCTAGTAAGCCTAAAAATGTTATCATAGGGTAACGAATAGTGGGAATAGTACCTTGTATGCGCTTATGAGTAATAAGTACCACGTACATGCTATTGAACCTTAAAAAGAAATGGCAGGGCAGGGAACTAATAGTTTCAGTACCTCGTACGCGCTCTTGAGAGAGGTAGAGGGAGGGAGAGAGACAAAGAGAGAGAGAAGAGCGGGGTGGGAGAGAAGAAGGGGTATGGAGGAAGGGAGAGGGAAAGAAGAGGGGGAAAGAGAGAGAGTAGAGGGAGAGAGAGAGAGGAGGGGGAGAGAGAGAGAGGGAGAGAGGGAAGGAGGGAGAGGCAGAGAGAGAGAGAGAGAAGAGGGGGGGTGGGAGAGAAGAAGGGGTATGGAGGAAGGGAGGAGGGAGAGAGAGGGAGAGAAGAGGGGGGGAAGGGAGAGAGAGGAGAGGGATATAGAGAGGGAGAGAGGGAAGGAGGGAAGGAGGGAGAGGGAGAGAGAGGAGAGAGGGAGAGAAGAGGGTGGGAAGGGAGAGAGAGGGAGAGATGGAGAGAAGAGGGGGGAAGGGAGAGAGAGGGTGAGAGGTAGAGGGAGGGGGAGAGAGAGGTAGAGGAAGGGAGAGAGAGAGAGAGAGAGAGAGAGAGAGAGAGAGAGAGAGAGAGAGAGAGAGAGGAGGGAGGGAAAGGAGAGAGAGAGGGAGAGAGGAGAGAGAGAGAGGGAGAGAAGAGAGAGGGGGAGGGAGAGGGAGAGAAGAGAGGGAGGGAGAGGAGAGGGAGAGAGAGGAAGAGGGAGGGAGAGAGTGAGAGAAGAGGGGGGTGGTGGGAGAGACTAAGGGGTATGTAGGAAGTGAGAGGGAGAGAGAGAGAGAGAGAGCAAGAGAGCGAGAGCGAGAGGAGGGGGGTGGGAGAGAAGGGGTATGGAGGAAGGGAGAGGGAGAGAGGGAAGGAGGGGAGAGGGAGAGAGAGGAGAGAGGGAGAGAAGAGGGGGGAAGGGAGAGAGGGAAGGAGGGAGAGGGAGAGAGAGGGAGAAAGGGAGAGAAGAGGGGGGGAAGGGAGAGAGAGGGAGATAGGGAGAGAAGAGGGGGAAAGGGAGAGAGAGGGTGAGAGGTAGAGGGAGGGGGAGAGAGAGAGATGTAGAGGAAGGGAGAGAGAGAGAGAGAGAGAGAGAGAGAGAGAGAGAGAGAGGAGAGAGAGAGAGGGAGAGAAGAGAGAGGGGAGGGAGAGGGAGAGAGGTAGAGGTAGAGAGAGAGAGAGAGGGAGAGGGAGAGGGAGAGAGAGAGAGAGAGAGAGAGAGAGAGAGAGAGAGAGAGAGAGAGAAGGTAGAGGAAGGGAGGGGGGAGAGGGAGAGAGAGAGAGAGAGAGAGAGAGGAGAGAGAGAGAGAGAGAGAGAGAGAGAGAGAGAAGGGGTATGGAGGAAGGGAGGGGGAGGGAGAGAGAGAGAGAGAGAGAGAGAGAGAGAGGAGAGAGAGAGAGAGAGAGAGAGAGGAGAGGAGAGAGAGAGAGAGAGAGGAGGAGAGAAGAGGTAGAGGAAGGGAGGGGGAGAGAGAGGGAGGAGAGAGGGAGGGAGGGAGAGAGAGAGAGAGATAGAAGGTAGAGGAAGGGAGGGGGAGAGAGAGAGAGAGAGAGAGAGAGAGAGAGAGAGAGAGAGAGAGAGAGAGAAGGTAGAGGAAGGGAGGGGGAGAGAGAGGAGAGAGAGAGGGAGGGAGAGAGGGGGAGAGAGAGAGAGAGAGAGAGAGAGAGAGAGAGAGAGAGAGAGAGAGAGAGAGAAGGTAGAGGAGAGAGAGACAAGAAGGGGTATGGAGGAAGGGAGAGGGAGAGAGGGAAGGAGGGGAGAGGGAGGGAGAGAGAGAGAGAGAGAGAGAGAGAGAGAGAGAGAGAGGAAGGGAGAGAGTGAGAGAAGAGGGGGGTGGGAGAGAAGAAGGGGTATGGAGGAAGAGAGAGAGAGAGAGAGAGAGAGAGAGAGAGAGAGAAGAGGGGGGAGGGAGAGGGGAGAGGAGAGGGAGAGGGGAGAGAGAGGAGAGGGAGAGAAGATGGGGGAAGGGAGAGGTAGAGGGAGGAGAGAGGGAGAGAAGAGTGGGGAGGGAAGGTAGAGAGAGGGAGAGAGGTAGAGGGAGGGAGAGAGAGAGAGAGAAGAGGGGGTGGGAGAGAGAGAAGAGGGGGTGGGAGAGAAGAAGGGGTATGGAGGAAGGGAGAGGGAGAGAGGTAGAGGCACAGAGAGAGAGAGAGAGAGAGAGAGAGGTAGAGGGAGGGAGAGAGAGAGAGAGAGAGAGAGAGAGGAGAGAGAGAGAGAGAGAGGGGAGAGTAGGGGGGAGGGAAAGAGGAGGGGTCTTAAGAGGTCACAGGATACCATATGACCTCTTAGGAAACAATACGACCTCTAATGACACCTAAGGGGTCATATGGTGGGCTAATAAAATGATATATTAAATTTAAAGTTATGAATAGAACATCATACAACGAGACTCCAAGCGAACAAACAATGAGGCTTCACTAAAAAGCAAGTGTAAGAGCTTGACCTAACCCTAAGAGTACTGCCTAAGTTCTAAAACATATGATGCTATTAAATTTGCAAGGTTATAAGACTGATCTCAATTGTGACTATAGGAATTAAACACTTGATTTCTTTCATGGGTATGTACCGTTCCAAGCTGTTTGACAAGTGATGATCATCATATACTACCATTGCCATGCATACAACAAAATTTAATTTATTTAGGTGACAAGCGTTGTGTAACAACATGGGAACTCTCGCATACCAACCACTATCATTCTACAAGACATCATCTATGTTGCTCTCCCTCTTTCTCTTCCTACCTTTTGTTTTCTTCTGAAAAACATATTGCAGGTACTCTGACTCATCATGTTGCTTTGTTGACACTATTTTCCATATCTTCTCTGCACATTAAAAGCACATTCGAGAATAATGTTGCTATAGGTTTCCTTGTTTGTCACGATAATACACCCTTGGTTCAATTTCAAACCCTATTCCTCCTATTCAATATACACACAAAAATCCATCAGTCAATTTTTTTAGGAGAGGATACATGATAAAACTCAAAGAAGAAGTTGCAAACAAGAAATAAATTCACTTACTTCTATAGAAGTGCAGACACACTTGCAATGGGGTATGGAGGGAGAGAAGAAGAGAAAGAGGGATGGGGTATGGAGGAAGGGAGAAGGAGAGAGAGAGAGAGAGAGAGAGAGAGAGAGAGAGAGAGAGAGACCTTGTATGCGTTTGAGAGGGAGAGACGATACACTTACATGTGTATATATATGTTTAATATATTATATATACATATATTATATGTATATAAACATATTATATATACAATGTCATATTATACACATATTATATATTACATATATTATATGTATATACACATATTATATATACAATGTCATATTATACACATATTATATATTACATATATTATATGTATATACACATATTATACATAGAATATCATATTATAGAATAGTGCATACGTGTTGTTTATAGGGAAACAAGCACGTATGCGCTGCTTACACTATAAGTACCCTGTACGCGCTTTTTAAACCAGAAGTACCCCGTACGTGCTTTTGACTATTTAGGCTTGGAAATAGGCCTAGATGACATAAAGTGGGTATTTCTAAAATTGCCACCATATTTTCACCCATCTTTTGAGCTTTCTAACCATATAATTTGTTTTCAATTTCAAGAACAATAACATATTATTATTGAATTTCTTTTACTAGTGTCTCCATAGTTCTCACAGACATAGGTGCACCATTTTTTGAATAACTTTTGATATACTTATCCAAATTTTAAAAACTTTATATATTATTGTAGTGAACTTGATTCTTTACAATTTAAATTTTTTTTTTTGTATTTTTGATTTGTTTAGTGCAACTTATGCTTCGCGCAGGAACATGTACCTAATTTTTAGGATGTGCTCGATTGGAAAAATCATAAAAAAAAATACTTAACAAAAAATTACAAAAAAATATACATCATCTAGTGCTCACTCTTAACCATGTTTGTGCCAAAGGATTTGTCAAAATACTTAATCTAACTATGACTTTTTTGATTAGTATGTCAGACACTATGTTATGTTTTTCAGAAAAAATCAGGGTCAGTTTTTCATGCGCAAAAGATTTGACCTCCTTAATCTTATCCAATTTTGAAATTTTTTAGTAGTTTAGAAACTAGATTCAGAGTAATACAATATTTGTTCTTTGATTATCTTCATATCTTGAGTGGATGACTTTCAAATTTTGCCTCCAAGTTCAGGTTCACCTGATTTTAGAAAAAAAGTGTCCACTTATACCCCCTTTTTGACCACCATCTTTGTGCACTTACCCTTAAAATAAAATCATTTATTTCAATTAAATGGTGTAATTTGCATTTGGATAGATATTTAAATAAATATTAATTTATTTAAATGTGAATATGAATTTTGGATTGTATTTAAATAAATCTTAATTTATTTATATGAGAAAAAGGAAGATAAAGCATTAAATCCTTGAAGACTTTAAGGGAAACCATTAAAGGCTTAAGAAGACTTTAGAAGGAAGCCGTTGAGCTTGAAGACTTTTAAGGGAAACCATTAAAGGCTTAAGAAGACTTTAGAAGGAAGTCGTTGAGCTTGAAGACTTTTAAGGGAAACCATTAAAGGCTTAAGAAGACTTTAGAAGGAAGCCATTGAGTTTGAAGACTTTAAGGGAAACCATTAAATGTTTCAAGTGGGTGAGGATAAATAAGATTTTAAATAAATAATTTATTTATTTAAAATAGTTGTACAACTTGCATTTGTAGGAAAATACAAGTGGGTGGAGGATAAAGGTGAGTTAAATAAATGTTAATTTATTTAAATGTGAGAGATGGGATTTTGGGATTTAAATAAATAAATATCAATTTATTTAAATGTGAGAGAAGATTTAATTAAACAAATATGATTTATTTATTTAATTAATGGTCTGAATTTGGTTAAGTGAATTAAATCAAATAAATTGAACAATTTATTTAATTAATAGGAGAAGAGGGTTAAGATGAATTAATTAAATATTAATTTAATTAATTATTGATTGATGGTTAAATAATCAAATAAATACTAAATATTCATTTAATTGAGTGGATAGATTTATGTGACTACATTTGCCCCTCTTTGAGACGGTGCGGTTTTATCATGTCGTTTCAAAGAAAGAAAGATAGGTGTGAAGAAATATGCCCCATAAAATGTTAATTTAATAGGTGGTATGCCCCTTCGAGAGATGGGCCAATTTTTTTTTAAAAATCGCGCGATCTCTTGAAAAAGAATGAGAATTGGAGGGGAGGTAGAATAGAAGAAATTAGCAATAATGGTGAAAGAATGGAAGAAAACAGAGTGAATATAGAGAAATGGAAAACCAGTGAGTACCTGTAGGTTATGTAGGAGATACTGTGTAAATGTGGTGTTGTGCTTTTGATTGATTCTATATAATTGATCAAAATGGTTGGACAATCTGGTGCAATTGGTTAAACTACCCTAGTCAAGTCAAAGCATGACAGTTGATGTCAGTTGTTCGCTTGGACAAGATAAAGTCTGAGTAAGTGAATCAAAGTGACCTGTTGTGACTTAGACAATTGATGTAATTGCCCAATGAAGTCAAGGTATAGGAAGCAAAATACTCATTGAGACTTGGACAATTGATGTAATTGTCTGTTGTAATTGTGTTGGATTGATTGAGCAATTGATAGTGTGTGTGTGTTGTGGGTTGGTTGTGATGAATCATAGCAGCCCCGTTGAAAATAGGTCATTATGATAAATGCATGATGTAGTCTAGGATTACCATGATCGATTACCAGTTGAGACCCAAAGATACTTGATCAGAGTATCTGTTGATAGTCTAGGTGTGTGTGAGTCAATGTACCTGTGCAGACATAGTAACTTGCTTAGCTTATAGGATGACTTAGGATAGGAAACACAACCCCTCATATTAGAGATGGATGGTGGGGGGGTTCGATGTTAGATATGAGAAATGGAGGACCTATGACTCATTCTTATGGAAGAAGAGGAAAATAGAGTATGCACCCATTGTCATTACTATGTATGAATGATATGCAACTATTAATGAATGTATGGATGG
Organism: Cryptomeria japonica; assembly: GCF_030272615.1. Lineage (NCBI taxonomy): Eukaryota > Viridiplantae > Streptophyta > Pinopsida > Cupressales > Cupressaceae > Cryptomeria > Cryptomeria japonica. The sequence goes on along the minus strand of NC_081408.1, from coordinate 25,776,781 downwards.
ATGGAATGCAACAGAATGCCATATATACAGATGAGGTGAAATGACAATCCATAGTGCTTTATTTTTCATCATTGAGCATGGTAGTATCAATCTTGGACGAGGCAATAGGAACCAAGTTTGGAGCATTGTACCTGCAAACAAGCAACATAAATAAATAAAGAATATGGACCCTCCATAATGGTTCATGCTCATATGGTCAAGGTATACGCTGTAGTCAGCAAGCCGTAGTGATCCATGACTATATTTTGTATAAGATCATGTAACTTAGTGAGCTTCCCATGTAGACACCATTAGTACATGCCCCAGAACTTCATTGGAATAATTTGCAGAAGACATACAAACAATGTTTAGGAACCATCCCGACCACTCTAATCACTTGTGGATATCCTGAAGTGGCATAGGAACCTAATATAAATGAATAAATAACCTACAAATCAACCAAGTACTTGATAGCTTAAACAAAATTTTCTTGTCAAAGAAAATGTCATCTTGTCTTTGTTTTGGTAAGGAAGGATGCATCCTTGTTAAGACAGTTTGTGTGTAGATGTTGATTGTTTGGTTGATATGATAAGTGATCATCATTTGAGTATTTCACAATGTTTGTTTGGTATCTGCTTGAATGTGTATTTACAAAAGCGTTGCCATGTTTTTGATTGATTTTTGATATTTTCTAATGTTTTTGGATTTTGTGAGTATTTTTTGAATGTTTTTGGTATTTTGTGAGATAGTTTTCTGAATGAAGAACTCAATGAATCATAAGTAATGCAGAATCCACTTCCATCAATAGGTTAAGGGCATTGCCCCTAGCTTAGACATGACTATGAAAAAGCAGGACACAAGACGCATGAAGTACTATCCTTGATTGCAAATCAATAACAAGCCATGGTTTGAATGATAGATGAGTGGATGCAATGAATGTGATCGCAACAAGTCTGAAAGACAATGGAGCCATAACCTTTACGAGTGGCGCCTGTTTGCCAGATTTTCACCATCACACTGAGCCAAGGTGCCACTGGAGTGGTTGTTCACCATTTGGATGCATGATTTTTCTTTACTATTTTTATTTTTTTTTCTTCAGGACATTAATCTGAATGTTTTTGGTGTTTTTCTGGTATGTATGGGAGCCTGATGCTCTGGACAACTTATGTATAAAACCGTTTGAGGTGCATGTTGTTGATCGGATCTGCTAGTGGTTCTCCTTCTGAAGTAGCCAACTGATATGCCCCATACCCAAATACAACAGTGATAACATATGGACCCAACCAGTTTGATTCAAACTTTCCCTGATGTTCTCTGTTTGGTTGGTTATGAGGATTCTCTCGAAGAACAAGATCACCTACCTCAAATGTATGAGGTCTAAGTCGGCGATTATAGCTTTTTCTCATGCACTGCTGATAGGCTTTGAGGTGATTGTATGCAACTTGTCGCTTCTCATCAAGTAGCTCTAAGTATTGGAGACATGATACTCTGTATGCTTCATCATCTATCATATTATGCAATGAAACCCATAGAGATGGTATCTTGACTTCAATAGGTAAGATAGCCTTTGCGCCATAGACCAATGAGTAAGGAGTTGCGCTTGTAGGGGTTTGAATGCTAGTTCGATATGCCCATAGTGTTGGATTTAATTGAACATGCCAATCACGGTCGACATCATTGACTGTCTTGTTGAGGATTCTCAATATGTTCTTGTTCGATGTTTCGGCCTGACCATTTCCTTGTGGGTAATAGGGAGTGGAAAAGCGGTGTTGGATGTGAAACTTCTCACAAAGTTCATAGACATCCTGATTCTGGAAAGGAAGATCGTTATCTGTGATGATGGACATGGGTACACCATACCAACAGATGATGTAATTAAGGATGAATGAGGTGATCTGTGTACCGGTGACTTGGATAAGTGGAACAACTTCGATCCACTTTGTGAAGTATTCGGTAGCTGTAATAATGAATTTGTCGCCGTTGGATGAAGATGGATGGATTTTAGCCATAAGGTCAAGTCCCCATTGACAAAAGGGCCATGGTGTTGCAATTGGCTGCAATTCCTATGCTGGTGCATGTATTAGGTCTCTGTGAACTTGGCACTTCTTGCATTTTTTGACAAATTAGTATGTCTTTTTCCATGGATGGCCAATAGTATCGAGCACGTATGATCTTCTTGGCTAAGGAAGGACAACTTGAGTGAGTACTACAAATTCATTCATGTGCCTCTTCCAAGGCCTTTGTTATCTCATCCTATTCCAAACATTGAAGGAGAGTACCATCAAGACTGCATCGGTATAGGGTTTCAACAATAATGGTATATCGAGCAGTTTGGCGAATGAAGGTTTTACGTTGGTTATGTGATTTGTTAGGAGGAAGTGTGTGATCATGTAGATAGGTGTAGAACTCACCATAACATGGGAATTCAGAACTGACAAGGTGACATATCATCTCGGATTCAGGGATATCATAAGCGAGAATCCAAAGCTATTCTACAAGGAACTCATAGCGTGTTGAATTCTGTGGAAGATCTAGGAGAGATAAAATGGTAGCCATAGCGTCAACAGCTCGATTCTGATCTCTAGGTATCTGCTCAAAGGTGATAGTAGTAAATGATGCGTTTAAATTGTCCACCATTTGTTTGGACGACAAGAGTTTGTCATCCTTGGTCTAATATTCATCTATTACTTGTCGGATGACCAGTTGGGAGTCATCGTATATCTGTAACTCTTTTAATTTCTATTGGATGGCTAGTGAGAGTCTTGTGATAAAGGCCTCATACTCAACTATGTTGTTCATGAATGGAAATGTGGACCTATAAGACTTTGGGATGTTGTCACCTTGAGGTGTGATAAATAGAATGCCTGCCCCCTAGCCATGCCTAATGTATGAACCATCAAAGTATAGTTTCCATGGTTGTGCTGCTGTGATCATGAATATCTCTTCATCTGGAAAGTTGGAAATAAGAGGATGATTGCCTATGAGGGGTGCATTGGCCAACTGATCTACAATAACTTGACCCTTGATAGCCTTACGGTCTACATACTCGATGCAAAATTCACTGAGAATCATCACCCATTTGGCTAAGCAGCTTGTCAAGGCTGCTTTGCTGGGTAAGTATTTTAGTGGACCGATTTTGGCAATGAGTTGTACTTTATGTGTTAATAGATAGTGCCTCAGTTTAGTGGCTACCAAGATTACTGCTAGGAAAGCTTGCTCAATAGGTGTGTAATTGAGTTCATAGCCAACCAGTGTGCAAGAGATGTAGTAAACAACACACTCTTTCCCTTCTGCATTATGTTATGCTAGTAGTACACCCAATGCTGTATTTGTTGCTGAAATATAAAGTAATAGAGGTTTACTCAGATCTAGTGGGATCAATAGTGGTGTATTCATGAGATAGTCTTTAAGCATCTAGAATGCTTGCTGGCATCTGGTATCCCATTGAAGCGAATGTTCTTGTGTAACTGGTGTGTAAAAGGATGACACTTATCTGCTAGTTGTGCAATGAATCTTCGGATGGATTGTAGCCGCCCTTGTAATGTCCTTAGCTGACTAATGTTCTATGGAGGTGGCATGTCCACGATTTCTTTGACCTTTGCTGGGTTGACCTCAATGCCTTTGCTTGAGACAATGTATCCTAGAAGTTTCCCCGAGGTCACTCCAAAGACACATTTCTTTGGGTTGAGTCGAACATGATATTGTTCTAGTCTATCAAAGATTTTATCTAATATTTCTAGATGACCTCTTGTGAGCGATTTTGCCAATAAGTCATCAACATAATTTTCCATTATAGTATGTATCATGTCATGGAAGATGGTGGTCATTGCTCGTTGATAGGTCACTCCTACATTCTTTAGACCAAAAGGCATTACATTCTAGCAGTATGCTCCCCATGGACATGTGAAGGCTATCTTATGTTGATCTTCTGGTGTGATCTTTATTTGGTTGTACCCTGAAAAGCCATCCATGAGTGAAAGCATGGCATGTCCTGCTGTTAGGTCCACTACTATGTCGATGTTTGGTAGGGGGAAGTCATCTTTAGGACATGCCTTGTTCAAATCTTTGAAGTCAGTACAAATACGGATGCCCCCATTTGGTTTACCATCAGGTACAATATTGGATATCCAATCTGCATAATCAATTGGTCTAATAAAACCAACATCCAAGAGTTTCTTAAGTTCTACTTTGACGAGTACTGCAATCTGAGGGTGCATCTTGCAAAGCTTCTGTTTGATAGGATTAGCTCCTTCTGCTACAATGAGGTGATACATGAATAAATCAAGATCAGACCAGGCATGTCTGCATATGACCATGCAAATTTGATTTGATGCTTTTGGAAGAATTTGATAAAATTAGGTTGTTCCTCTGGAGTTAAAAGAGATGTCAGATGTATGTGGTGAGGAGTTTCAGGAGTTCCCATGTTGTATTCTTTTGTCTCTTCAATAAGGATTGTTGATCGTTCTTACTGTGTACTAGAGGGGAGGATGTTAAACCTTTCATCCTTAGGTGCCTCAGAGAGGTTTTCACCATTGGATACACTCTTTCTTTTTACTTTTGTGGGATCAAACAGTGCCACAGTGTGGTTTTCATTGGAAGATCTATGTTTTATTGTTATATTTTTGTAGCTGAAAGGTTTGGCATCTGCCCCAAAGTATGTTGCGTTATTAAGTTCAATGGTGAATCTAGCTTTGTGATCCCCACTTGGTATGTTATCCCTTAGTTCCAAAAAGTCAACGATCGCCTCTTCATTTTGGAATTGGTCAAGGCATGGGAGTTTATATTGGTTCCATTAGATGAGTTCAGGATGTTTAATAGGCATTACTTCATCGATCAGGTTAAGTTCATAAGAGGTGTTAGTGAGGGTCAAGACATTGCGGTGAAGGTCATTGATGGTACTCTCCTTGCCAAAATCAAGCATAGGATGTGACGTAGGGTCTGTGGAAGATGTTTCTAGTTCAAGAATGCAGTACATCATGACACATCCGATTCCTCAGATATTAGATCTGGCAAAGCCGATCCTAGATTTGAGGAGGATAGGGGATGAAGACGGAGGAGGAGAGGAGGTCACGAAGTAGTAGGTGGATGGGGGAGAGTGGATGGTGGTGGTGGGGATGGAAGAGGAGGAGGAGGGGGTGTTGGGTTTGGAGGAGGTGGTGGATTCGGAGGTGGGGGTGGAGGTGGTGGGTGATTACAGCGGAGAGGGAGAGGTGGGCAGCCATTGCGGATATCTCAGGGACCTTTGATGCAGAGAGGCATGAGGTTAGGTGGCAGGGATGGAGGTGAGGGACAGGAATCTATGAATATAGAGGAGGGAGCAACAAGAGAGGGAGCCATTGGGGAGGCACCTATAGATATGGGGGAGGGAGCTATAGGTGGAGATCTGCGGGATCATATGATAGGATATTTGCAGACTCATGTAGAGGATTTGGAGGTAAAGGTGGCAGCTAGAGATGTGCAGCTATTTGCGTGAGATTCAGAGCTTACTATGGTGTTGAGGGAGAGAGATGATGTAGTGGAGAGATTAGTAGAGCTAAAAGAGAGAGTCTGGGTTGGAGTAGGAGCATAGGGTCCTACTGGGGAGGTGATGAGGGAGATTCACCGGGCACAGGCAGAGATAGAGTATTGGCGAGGGTTATACGAGCAGGTGGTGCCAGCTAGTCAGCGAGCACTGAGCTATTCCTAGATGCGACAGGCGAGATTAGAGCAGTCTTAGAGGATGCAGAGAAGTGGTGGTGTGATGGGTCCTCCCTGGAGAGATAGATCAGGTGCAGGGGCTAGTGGGGGAGCAAGTAGAGATGGGGGTGCAGCATCTGGTCAGAGTGGTATCTGAGAGAGCATTTTGTATGCATTTATTTTATCATTTGGACTATATCTTGGATGGCTCTTGGTAGCCAATTTTTTGGACTTCATTATACTCTGATACATGCATATTTTTGGCGATATGATATGATATATGAGGAGATCCTATTTTTGTGATGATATGCATGTTGATGATGATTTTATGATTTTATGCTTAGATGGATAGTTGTATTGGCTATATGTATGTTTTTATGAGATGAGTCCTATACGCATGTTTGTATGATGATTTAAGCCTACATGATGTCTATATGCATGTTTTATGAATGTGATGCTAATGATGTATATGCAGGTTTATATATGTGTGCATGATGTGTTGGTGATGTAATGCCTTATGTATGTATTGCCATGATGATTATGTATGCATAATAAAATGATGATTATGATGGTTTTTTGGATTTTTATGTTTGATGAGACAATGAGATAATGATATGCAATGATGTTAGGATTTTATGCGGTAAATGAATGATTGATATATGTAAATGCATCTAGATGTTGGTTAGATGAATGTAACAAATGTAAAGTATAAATGTTAAAATGATGATTTCTAAATGAACTTGTATGGATAATGTATGAACGTATGTGGAAACAAATGGTTTTGTTTATGAGTCTAAATGGTGAAAAATATGATGAAGTGATAATGATAATGCAACTCATGGGTAACTGCAACTTAATGTAATTTAAAAAGTAGAATGAATGAAATGAAATGAATGAGTATAAGTATATACTAAATGAATATAATGAATGCACTCAACTAATGGGTAGATAAATAAATGTATGCAATGATAAATGATGATAAATGATGATTGGTAACTGACACTAAATGAATGCATAATAATTGCTAATATGATCAAGGATCTTTGTATCATATGAATGCATCTAAATGTCATTTATGCGATGATGAAATGATCTAATAAGACTAATGTCAACAAATGATAATTAACAATATGTAGTTTTATGCAACTAAATGATATGAAATGTACTAAATGCAATTAAATGTAATGATGATGATATGATCATGATAGATGAATGCAAGGTTGTTTAGACTTTGCATGATGCACTGATGATGTATTAGAGTACTCTGTCATGATTGTATCCAAGACCAACTCAATTTTCACATAACTGCTCACATTAACTTTGTTCACACTTGCATACAAAACCATGCATATGAATAATGAATGAGTAAATGGATGGGCGATATGAAACGGAATGCAATATAAATAGATGAGATGGAATGACAATCCACAGTGCTTTATTTTCATCATTGAGCTTTTAAAATGTTGCAAAAAAAATACAAGCAACTTGACATAATGATTCAAGATGACCTGAGTATGCTTTACATGGATTTTGATATAGCAAGTTAATACAAGCAACTTAATATAATGGATCAAGTTGACCTGAGTATTGCTTGCGGAAAAGATAAGGATTATCTCCTTTCATGCATGACCTGGAACGTCCTCCTTGACATTTTTCCAATCATATCTTGAGACAAGTTCATACTGTAGTTAGAGATAAACCACTATCAAGTTTGGATGAGGTAGTAGGAACCAAGGATGGAGCATCGTATCTACAAGCAAATAGCATATATAAAGAATAAAAGAATATGGATCCTTGATAATGGTTCATGCTCATATGGTCAAGGTATACACTGTATTTAGCAAGTCATAGTGATCTATGACTGTATTTTGCATAAGATCACGTACCTTAGTGAACTTCCCATGTAGACACCATTAGGACATGCCCCAGTACTTCATCAGAATAATTCACAGAAGATACACAAACAATGTTGTAGGAGCCTGATATGAATAAATAACCCACAAATCAACCAAGTATTTGATAGCTTAAACAAAATTTTCTTGTCAAAGAAAAATGTCATCTTGTCTTTGTTTCTTGGTAAGGAAGGATGTATCCTTGTTAAGACAGTTTGTGTGTTTGAAGTTGATTGTTTGGTTGATCGGATAAGTGGTCATCGTTCGAGTATTTCACAATGTTTGTTTGGTATCTGTTTTGAAAAAAACAAGAAAAAAGAAAGAAAGTATGTACAGGGCGTTGCCATGTTTTTGATTGATTTTTGATATTTTCTGATGTTTTTGGATTTTGTAAGATAGTTTTGAATGTTTTTGGTATTTTGAGATAATTTTTCCAATGTTTTTGGTATTGTGATGATTATTTTTGAATGTTTTTGGATTTTGTGAGATAGTTTTCAAATGAAGAACTCAGTGAATTACACAACAATGTAGTATCCACTTCCATCAAACTAGATTAAGGGTATTGCCCCCAGTTTAGATATGACTATGAAAAAGTGGGATGCCAGATGTACGAAGTACTATCCTGGATTGCAGATCAATAACCAGCCATGGTTTGGATAGATGGATGAGTGGATGCAATGAAAGTGATCACAACAAGTCTAAAAAAAAATGGAGCCATAGCCTTTACGAGTGGCGCTTGTTTACCAGGTTTTCACCATCGTACTTACCCAAGGTGCCACCGGAGTGGTTGTTCACCATTTGGATGCATGATTTTTCTTTACTATTTTGATGTTTTTGTATTTTCTTCAGGACATTTTTCTAAATGTTTTTGGTGTTTTTCTGGTATGAATGGGAGCCTAATGCTCTATGCAGCTTATGTATAAAAACGTTTGAGGTGCATGTTGTTGATCAGATCTGCTAGTGGTTCTCCTTCGAACGTAGCCAACTAATATGCCGCAGACCCAAATACAACAATAACATATGGACCCAGTCAGTTTGACTCAAAATTTCCCTAATATTCTTGGTTGGGCTGGTTACGAGGATTTTCTCGAAGAACAAGATCACCTACCTCAAATGTAAGAGGTCTAACTTGGTGATTGTAGCTTCTGCTCATACGCTGCTAATAGGATTTGAGGTGATTGTATGCAGCTTGTCATTTCTCATCAAGTAGCTCTAAGTTCTAAAGATGTGAGACCCTGTATGCTTCATCATCTATGAGATTATGCAAGTAAACCTGTAGTGATGGTATCTCAACCTCAATAGGTAAGATAGCTTTTGCACCATAGACCAATGAGTAGGGAGTTGCACCTGTAGGGGTTTGAATGCTAGTTCGATACGCCCATAGTGTTGGATTCAATTGAACATGCCAATCACCGCCGACATTATTGACTGTCTTTTTGAGGATTCTCTATATGTTGTTGATTGATGCTTCAGCCTGACCATTGCCTTGTGGGTAATAGAGAGTGGAAAAGCAGTGTTGGATGTGAAATTTCTCACAGAGTTCACGGACATCTTGATTTTTGAAAGGAAGACTGTTATCTATGATGATGGACATGGCTACACCATACCAACAAATGATGTAATTGAGGATGAATGAGGCAATCTGCTTGTCAGTGACTTGGGTAAGTGGAATAGCCTTGATCCACTTTGTGAAGTATTCGGTGGTGGTAATAATGAATTTATGGTCGTTGGATGAAGATGGATGGATTTTATCCACAAGGTCTAGTCCCCATTGACAAATAGGCCATGGTGTTGTGATTGGTTGCAATTCCTGTGCTGGTGCATGTATCAGGTCTCCATAAACTTGGCATTTCGTGCACTTTTTGACAAAGTAGTAGGAGTCTTTTTCCATGGATGGCCAATAGTATCCAGTGCATAGGAGTTTCTTGGCTAGTGACAGACCGCTTGCATGAGTTCCACAAATTCCTTCATGTACCTCTTCCAAGGCCCTTGTTATCTCATCCTGTTCCAGACATCGAAGGAGAGTACCATCAAGACTGCATCAGTATATTAGGGTTTCAACAATAATGGTATATCGAGCGGTTTGGCGAATGAAGGTTTTATGTTGGTTATTCAATTAGTTAGGAGGAAGTGTGTGATTGTGGAGGATGGTGTAAAACTCACTATACCATGGGGATTCAAAACCGATAAGGTGACATATCATCTCAGATTCAGGGATATCATAAGTAGGAATCCAAAGTTGTTCGACCAAGAATTCGTAGCATGTTGAATTCTGCATAAGATCTAGAAGAGATGCAATAGTAGCCATAGCATCAGCAACTCAATTCTGATCTCTTGGTATCTGCTCAAAGGTGATAGTAGTAAATGATTCCTTTAGCTTGTCCACCATTTGTTTATACGGCATGAGTTTGTCATATTTAGTCTGATATTCGTCAGTTGCTTATCAAATGACCAGTTGGGAGTCTCCATATACTTGCAGTTCTTGTAACTTCTATTGTATGGCTAGCCTGAGTCCTATGATCAAGGCCTCATACTCTGCTATGTTGTTTGTGCAAGGAAATGTGAGCCTGTAAGACTTTGAGATGCTGTCACCTTGAGGTGTAATAAACAGAATGCCTACCCCCGAGCTATGTCTAGTGTATGAACCATCAAAGTATAATTTCCATGGTCGTGCTGCTATGATCATAGATATCTCTTCATTTGGAAAATTGGAAATGAGAGGATGATCACCTATGAGTGGTGCAGCGGCCAATTGATCTACAATGATGCATCTTTAATAGCTTTACGGTCCACATACTCGATGTTAAATTCAATGAGGATCATCACCCATTTGGCCAAGCGGCCTGTCAATGCTGCTTTGCTGAGTAAATATTTGAGTGGATCAATCTTTGCAATGAGCTGTACTTTATGTGTCAACAGATAGTATCTCAGCTTAGTGGCTGCCAAGATTACTGCTAGGCAAGCTCGCTCAATAGATTTGTAATTGAGTTCATATCCAACCAGTGTGCGAGAGATGTAGTAAACAACACACTCTTTCCCTTCTACATTATGTTGTGCTAGTAGTATACTCAATGTTGTACTTGTTTCTGAAATATAGAGTAATAGAGGTCTACTTAGATCTAGTGGGATCAATAATGGTGTATTCATGAGATAGTCTTTAAGCATCTGGAATGTTCGATGGCATCTGCTATCCCATTGAAAGTGGATGTTCTTGTGTAACAGGTGTGTAAAGGGGTGACACTTATCTGCCAGTTGTGCAATGAATCTTTAGATGGATTGAAGTCGCACTTGTTGTGTCCTTAGCTGACTGATGTTCCTTGGAGGTCACATGTCCATGATTGCCTTGACTTTTGCTGGGTCGACCTCAATACCTTTGCTTGAGACAATGTATCCTAGAAGTTTCCCTGAGGTTACTCCAAAGACACATTTCTTTGGGTTGAGTCGCACATGATATTGTTCCAGTCTGTCAAAGATTTTCTCTAATATTTCCAGATGACCTTCTCTTGTGAGTGATTTTGTGAGTAAGTCATCAACATAATCTTCCATTATGGTATGCATCATGTCATGGAAGATGGTGTTAATTGCTCGTTGATAGGTCACTCTTGCATTCTTTAGACCAAAAGGCATTACATTCCAACAGTATGTTCCCCATGGACATGTGAAGGCCATCTTATGTTGACCCTCTGGTATGATCGTTATTTGATTTTATCCTAAAAATCCATCCATGAGTGAAAGCGTGGCATGTCCTGCTGTTAGGTCCACTATTATGTCGATGTTTGGTAGGGGGAAGCCATCTTTAGGACATGCTTTGTTCAGATCTCTGAAGTTAGTATAGATACGGATGCCCCCATTTGGTTTTCTGATAGGCACAATATTGGATATCCAATCTACATAATCAATTGGTCTAATAAAACCAACATCTAGGAGTTTCTTAAGTTCTACTTTGACTAGTACTGCAATCTGAGGATGCATCTTGCGAAGTTTCTATTTGATAGGTTTGGCTCCTTCTGCGACGGTGAGGTGATGCATGACTAAATCTAGATCAAGACCAGGCATGTCTACATATGACCATGCGAAGTTGATCTGGTGCTTCCGGAAGAACTCTACAAACTTAGGTTGTTCCTCCGAAGTTAAAAGAGATGCCAAATGTATGTGGTGAGGAGTTTCAGGAGTCCCCACGTTGTATTCTTTTGTTTCTTCAATGAGAATTGTTGATCGTTCTTGCTATATACTAGAAGGGAGGATGTCAAACCTTTCATCCTCAGGCACGTCAAAAAGGTTTTCACCATTGGATACGCTCTTTCTTTTTACTTTTGTGGGATCGAACAGTGCCATAGTGTGGTTTTCACTAGAAGATCCATGTTTTATTGTTATATTTTTGCATCTAAAAGGTTTGGCATCCGCCCCAAAGTATGCTGCACTATTAAGTTCAATGGAAAATCCATCTTTATGATCCTCGCTTGGTATGTTATCCCATAGTTCGAAAAAGTCAATGATCACCTCATCATTTTGGAAGTGGTCAAGGCATGGGGGATTAGGTTGGTTCCATTCGATGAGTTCAGGATGGATAATGGGCATTACTTCATCGATTAGGTTAAGTTTGTTAGATGTATCAGTGAGGGTTAAGATGTTGTGGTGAAGGTCATTGATGGTACTCTCCCTGTCAGAATGAGGCGTAGGATGTGACGTAGGGTCTATGGAAGAAGTTTCCAGTTCAGGAACCCAAGAGGTCTTTATTTGTGCTTCTCCATAAACAAGGATGTCTTTGTGGGGTGGGGGTAGTGATGTGTCTTCCTCATCTGAAGTATTAAGCTTCACTGAATCAAATTCCCACTCATGTGAGTCGGTCTCTGCGTTGCTTTCCAGTAACCGATTACTATACCATACTGGGATATCCTTTGAGTTAAACACTGCAGGTGTGATCGGTTGATGTACCTTTGTAGATGAAATGATTGGTGCTGCAGGAAGGATTATAGGGATCAACGAATTTGATATGGGGAGTATCGGTAGTGTTGATTCTGCTGCTTCTGCTAGAATTGCTAGTGTTGTCGATACTGCTGGGGGTTCTGATATAGTTGTTGCTGCTAATGGTGCTATTGATGTTATTTCTACTCCCGTTGTTATTGATGGAGGTGCTGGTTTAATTGGTGGGATGATTGGTGTTGTGGATGGTTTTGCTGGGATTCTTATCCTCGATGGGGCAATTGCTATGGTGTTTAGTGTTGCTTTTATAATCAAAGGTGACATTTTTTTAATAGGCTGATATAGTGGTTTGTTGGGTTTCCCTTTGAATCTAAGGTTAGGAAGGATCTCCTTTTGAAAGCCTAGGCTAATGTTATCTTTGGGTTTCAATTCTGGCTGCAGCAGTTCATGTTGTCCTTGTTTGCAAGGTCCTAGAGCACTCTGACCATCATAACCCTTTCTTTGTATTATAAGAAGACCTTTGCCATACTGATCTGTGGGAAGCTTAGCTTGCATAATATCGGTGGTGATGGGATGTTTATAGATCCATTTTGCTAATTCCTCATCTTTGGTTTCATCTTCTTGACTCTTTCCAAGGATGAAAGGCATCAAAGTACATGTTGGCTCGATCAGTGGTTGTTGAAGTAACCGTTGAGGTTTACCGTGAGTTCTAGGAGAAGTAGGCATTTGTCCCACACAAAAGAGTTGACTCAAATTGTATTCCCCAGGACCTTCCTCTGCTATTTTCATCTTAAGCTTCTCTTGCTTGGGTATAGTGGTGTTTGAACTGGAAAGAGAGGTTGGACTTACGTATGATGTGGAGGAGATGGCTTCTCTATTGTTGGGAATGGTAATCTCTGGTTGATGACTAATATTATGACAATATGCAAAGGGGTTTGCATCACCCAGGATTGTGATTTCTACACCATTATGTGGGAACTTGATACATTGATGGTAGGTGGATGAGATGGCTTGCATGACATGTATCTAAGGTCTTTCTAACAACAAATTGTATGGTAGAGGAAGGTCCAGAACTTGACAAATGATGTGTTTCACCATAGGGCCCACTCGGATTGGTAGCACAACAACTCCTTTGGATGAATGCTCTACATCATCATAGGCTTTGATTGTGATCTTCTTGCAGGGATCCACTGATTCAATTGCATATCCCAAAGTTGTGACTAATTGTAGTGTATATATATTCAGGCCTACTCCATTATCGATCAAGACTCACTTGATCCTATGTTGGTTGATAAACCCTTCAATGTGGAGTGAGGCGTTGTGAGGTTGCTGGAAGGATGAGTTGTCACCTTCAGAGAAAGTGAGACAAGGTGATGACCTTAGATTTCCAATGGCTTGGAACTAATTTGTATTTAGGTTTGCAGGGACTGACGCCTCTTGGAGAGATTGATCCAAGATTGTTTTATGGGATGGAGATAGGCGCAATAGCTCTAAGATATATATTAGTGTGGGTGTTTTGTCTAATTAGTCTACAAGGTTATACTGCTTTGGGATAGATAGGGTGCCTTGTGGAGCTAGGATTTTTGATGGTAATAGTTGCAATTTGTTCATTGGCATCATATAGGTGATTCACAGTGTAATTATATGCAGCTTGTGTATAATTGGTGGAATCTGTGTTTCACCCTGAAGTGGAAGGACCCCTTTGATCTTGTGATGGAAGTGGATTTTTAAAAATGAGATGATCATTGTTTGTTGTCTTTGGGTCATGTCCTTTGATTTTGATTTCACCTTGGTCAATAAGATCCTGAATAAGATCTTTCAATCTGTGACAATTTCTTGTCTTATGCCCTTTCCCTTGATGGAAATCACAACGTTCGGTATCCCTCCACCATGAAGGTTTGACATGAGGTTCATAATTTGATGTTTTGGGTAAGGTAACCAGATTTTGAGAAACCAACTGACGTAACACTGTTTCGATGGGTTCCCCTAACGGAGTGTATGTTCATTTTGGTTTAAAATTTTGTTGACGCTATCTGGGTTCGTCTTGAGATGTGGTGCGGCTTTGATTTGGAGGAGAAACTATGTTATTATTGGGTAGGGGATTCTATCCTGCAAATCGAACCACAGGTTGTGCACTTTTGATAGTTCTTGCATCCACAACCCTGTCGTTGATGATATTTTTGTTTTTGTTCCAAAAGTTAGGCTTGTCACTATTGAAGCATGGATGAGGGCCATCCTTTGGTTCATTGTAGATTTTGATAAGTCCTTTCTTGATGAGATCCCGCTCACATTTCAAGCCTTTTGTGATCATGTCATTGAAAGAATCTATGTCTTTCACATATATGTGAAATTCCATTTCTTCGTTTAAGTTGGAAATAAATATTTCCACTGGTTCTTGTTCAGGTAACTGAAGAGAACATCTGCTAGACATTTGACACCATCATTGCAGAAAGACTGAAAATAGTTCACCTGATTTTTGTTTAGTGTTACATAGATCAACCATGGTGATATCACGTTCAATGTTGTGTGAGTAATGTGCTAGGAACTTCTGGATGAGTTCTTCAAATGTCCTAATGCCACCTGGTAATTGGGAAAACCATGATGTGGTTGTTCCTCCCAAGCTTTGGGGAAAAAGGTGCATTAGGTACGTATCCTCGCATGCCACTTTGAGGCAAGCTGAATGGAATTCTCGAACATGATCACGAGGATCTCCTTTTCCTCTATATTTTTCAAACTTGGGTGTTTCGAACCCTCGTGGAAAAGGTGGCACATGAAGGTTCCTATCAAAGGGATAGGGACAAATGTCATTGAGTGAAAATTGATTAATTTTCACACCACTATGAAGTTGTTGGGCGAGATTTTCAACTTATTGCCACAACATTTCTATTTCATTTGGAGGAGGAGGTGGTGGATTACCTTGATGAAGGTTGTATCTGATGGGATCTTGACCTCTTTCCTCCTCATTGCGACTTTGTTGTTCTGATGCTTGCCTTAGTTGTGAAATATCAAAGTCAGAGGGTAGTTTGGCTCCTTCCTGAGCAAGTCTTAAAAAGTGAGCATCAGCATTGCTCCTGAGTATTTCATCAAACAGTCTATTAAAGAGAGGGCTGTGTTGTGCCCTTTCTATTGTTGCAGGAGTAGGAGTGCTTGGATTGGTGAAATGTTTTGCATACGGATCCCTAGCACTAAAGGTAGATGCTACCAAAGTTCTTTCTTGAATTGCTTCTTGTGTTTGATTGACAAAGTTTGATGTGATAAGGTTTAGAGAGATCTAAGATGTTTTACAGACTCAACTACCTAGTAATGAGAGGATGCACTCATAGATGTTTGTGTTTGATTCAAGCAATATAAAAATAGAACTTAGGACAAGAACATCTTAATGTTTTGAGAGTTGGAATGGAGTAATGATGTGAATGTGGTAATGGATGAAATGTTAACTTCAATAAAAGTTTTGTGTCACATATGGGACAAATTATTCTTCTTCTCTTTCGGGAGTTGGTGGTTCTTCTCGAGCTACATTATATGTGATGCAAATATCTGGAAAGAAGTCAAGATTGATCTTGCCTCCTTTGTTCTTGTGATAACTCAAAGCGTGATATTGCATAAAAGCTCTCCAGTTTAATGATTCTAGATCAAATTCGTTTGATTTCCCTTGAAGGTAAAGACGCATGTGACGTAAGAAGGTTCTATGAGAGACAAAGATTTGTCTATTAAGATAGAAGAATTTCCTCCTTTTGATAAAAGCCTTTGAGCTTAATGGTCTTTTCTTCAAGTTGATGTGTTGACGAAAATTCTTCTTTCTCAAGATGTGAAGAATGGTCATATAGTTTGATACTTTTTGTTGTTGCTCTTTGTGTTAGATCTTTTTGAAAATGTTTGTGTTGGATGAATACTTGTTTTGGATTTTGGATTTATGATGTTTCTTTAACAAGAAAACAAACAAGCACACAAACACAAGAATGTTACCTCAAAAGGCACAAGTATGGGTCTAGATCAACCCAATCTTTTGAAATTTTTATGACCCTTTCCTTCAAATGTATTTTAGGTGTTTTCCAAAGCCTGAAGTCAGCTCAATTTGCACTAGTCTTGACTCACAACGAAAACACTTCAAGCACTTTTTATCCCTAAGGTCAAATGGCCAGTTGCGATAATTTCAGTCCACATCTTGATATTTCTTCGACTTTGGTACTACATACCTTATGAATCTTGTTGTGGCAGGTAAGGATGTGATATACTAAATCTTGCGCGAGTATAACAAATAGATGATCCCTATGATGGGGGAGTCACCACTTTTATCAGGCTACAAGTAACCTTTCAAAAAGCTATGTTTCTACTCAAGGAAATATACATATGGTGAGTATCTTGGGAGCAAAACTATCTATGCTCTTGCACTGAATTTATCACAAATATCCTCAATCAATAGAGTGGGCTACTACTTAAAAGTGTTTAGTAATTTTCGATGTCTTTGGACATAAGTTCAATCTGTAGTGACTCACTTAAGAGCCTTGTAACTTGTGGTGGGGCCCATTTGTCCTTTCGGCAAGTTATACTGTAGGAACAACTATACCTAAGGCTACAACTTTCTCTCTCTCTTGATTTGTCTAGCGGCTCGAAGGATTTACCACGCGAGGTCATTCCCAAGAGTGACGTGTCTCTTGGTAGGTCTCTCTTAAAAAAATAAAACTTGAGTGTTACTAACACTTTTCTCTTGCACCTAGGACCACAAAAGCCAAGGGAGAGGATAGTGTGTGTTAGAAGTAGGACCACTTGACCAACTCTTTTGCATAAGTGTGCCAATCACAAAATACACTTGTTCTTTTTAACTTGTCATTGCAATGATGTTCTATCTAATTGGAGATGTTGCTCCAACAATCATGATGTTGTTTTTAACTTCAAAGGAAATATGTTTGAGTAAACTAGAATTTGAAATCCTGGTCAACTTAATGAAAAACACGTTTGCATGAAGTAAAATCTCTTTGTAACAAAGAATGACACAAATTGATTGTTCTTTTTACTTGCCCAAAAATTGAAGTGTGTATTTGTGAGTTTTCTTAAATTTTATGCAAGAAAGGAGATTTGTTTTGTTTTAAGCACCAAAAATAGAGTGTATCCCTAACTTGCAATGGAAACAAATTTGATTGTAAGTTTTAGAGCACCAAATGAAATGGATCCTAACTTGCAAGAAATGAAATTTGTGAATTTTAGAGCACCAAAGGAAATGGATCTTAACTTGCAAGAAATGAAATTTGTGAATTTTAGAGCACCAAATGAAATGGATTCTAACTTGCAAGAAATGAAATTTGTGTTGTGAATTTTAGAGCACCAAATGATATTTTTTTTATTAACTTGAAACAACAAAAGGAGTTAGTTTAAATCTGCACACGAAGCAAACAGTTAGGAAAATCCAAACATATGGTGGGCTTCTACAAGCCTAAGAAAATTTATTTTCTCAAATACAAGGCATTTTTTACAACGTTCTATTACAATAGTGCTACTCTGTGTAAAAATAGAAGCGCTACTTAACACAAATGCGCTAAAGTATAGACAAATGCGCTAAACTAAAATTTTAAAGAACAATAACAAGTGCACTACAACATGGATAGAAGCGCTAGTTAATAAGCAAAAGCACTATAATATGGGCAATAGCACCAAATTTGAGACAATAGCACCATTGTAAGAACAATAGCGCTAAAATGTCAAATTGCAATATCGCTAAAGCGCGGGAAAAAGCGCAACCTGTGTGTCAAGCTAAACAGTCAAAAAGTTAGTTTGTTAAAAAAAATGTGTTTGTTGGATTCACGTCGGGTTCACCAAATGATGCTTTGTAAAAATACACAATGGTTAGACTAAAGCCTGTGGTCATATAACACACAAAGAACACCAAGAGACAAGGATCAGAGGTTAGTGTTATTCAACCAAAAACTAATCTAAGTAGGCATATCAAAAGAGACACTAAAAACATGCTAAAGTATTTAACCAGGGAAACAAATATCACAAGGCATCTCCAAATGCCTTTTAAAATGCTCTTAGCTCCTTCTCCTTTGTTCCTCTCCTCTCCAAGTTCCAAATTAGTGTAGCTCTCAGTAGCTTTTTGCACTATGGATGCTTATGGAGGTTTAAGATTGAAATGTTTTAACTATGCTATGCAAGTGTAAAACAAACTAATTAGACATGGTATGAAAATGAACTAAGATTTATTTTAGTCCAAAATGACAATATATGTGATTCATGCTAAATGCTCTCTAAAATTCACTATAGATTAAATGCATACAAGTTTTTAGGATCTGGATTATGAAGAAATGGGCTCTATTTATAAGAAAAATGGAGCAATGGATGGTTGAGATTGATTAATCTCAACAAGGGTCAGGATTGAATGATATTCAATCCATGTGAGGGCTTTTAACCCAATCCCAGGATGACAAGTGTCAATGTGAGATAGGTTGAGAGGAGAGGGAATAAGCATTAAATTTTTTACATGACTTGAAGGTTAATTTGGGAGTTAAGGTCAAGGTTGGGTTGAGTGAATAAATTCTTTATTCAAAGAATAAAGCTTTTATCCAATGAACAAACTCTTGTGCAAAGGTTAAAGAGATAACCATGGTCAAAGCAATAAATGCTTGAGGAGACACATGGGTCACATGAGGGTTGAGTTAAGGGTTAACCATAAATGGTCATGTAAGAGCCATAAGTGGTTTAGAAGACTTTAGAGGGTAAATTGTTGAATACACCAAGCATTTAATGTTTTTCAAAGACTTTGAAGTCTTTGAGAAGTGACTCCAAGTTTCTTAGGAATGTGACAATAATTAGGGGATGGATTTAGGCTAATTAGGAAGGGGTTAGAAGAATCTAAAAGGGGGTTTTAGGAGTGCAAGTGGATTTGGTGGGTGAGGGAAGATAGGATATTAATTAAAATAAAATTAATTTATTTCAACTTGTGGTTGCAACTTGCATTTGTAGGAAAATGCAAGTGGGGGGGAATAATGATTTAAATAAATATTTTATTTAATTTATTTAAAAGAGGAAAGAGGATTAAATTGAATAAATAGTATTTATTCATTTAATTGAGTGTGAATTTGGTTTAATGAATCAATTAAAATAAATTGAATAATTTATTTAATTAATAGGAGAATGTTTGAAGATGAATTAATTAAATATTAATTTAATTAATTGATGGATAGTGGATTTTTAATCAAATAAATACGAAATGTTCATTTAAATAAAATGGACAGATTTATGTGACTACAAAGACTTTAGAAGGAAGCCATTGAGTTTGAAGACTTTAAGGGAAACCATTAAAGGCTTAAGAAGACTTTAGAAGGAAGCCATTGAGTTTGAAGACTTTAAGGGAAACCATTAAAAGTTTTAGAAGACTCTAGAAGGAAGCCATTAAGTTTGAAGACATCAAGAGAAACCATCAAAGGCTTGAGAAGACTCTAGAAGGAAGCCATTGAGTTTGAAGACTTTAAGGGAAACCATTAAAGGTTTCAAGTGGGTGAGGATAAATAAGATTTTAAATAAATAATTTTTTTATTTAAAATAGTTGTACAACTTGCATTTGTAGGAAAATACAAGTGGGTGGAAGATAAAGGTGATTTAAATAAATGTTAATTTATTTAAATGTGAGAGATGGTATTTTGGGGGATTTAAATAAATAAATATCAATTTATTTAAATGTGAGAGAAGATTAGATTAAACAAATATGAATTATTTATTTAATTAATGGTCTGAATTTGGTTAAGTGAATTAAATCAAATAAATTGAATAATTTATTTAATTAATAGAAGAAGAGGGTTAAGATGAATTAATTAAATATTAATTTAACTAATTATTGATTGATGGTTAAATAATCAAATAAATACTAAATATTCATTTAAATAAGTGGACAGATTTATGTGACTACAATAATAAATTAATCCTATAATATTATAAACTTTCACACTACTAAAATACTAAATTTAAAAAGTATAATAATGATAATAATAATAATAAAATAAATTCATCATATTATACTATGAACCTTAACACTACTTCAATAAAAATTTAAAAATATATACCATGTTTGATAAATTTTTAGATAGTATCATTATCATCTTCTTGATGTATATGAAAAAATTAATAAATTTAAATTGAACCATAATATTAAATAAAACTGAATTGTAATCCTAATCCTCAAACTAATTGAACCCTAAAACTTATTAAATTACTAAGGAGACACAGGTGATCGATCTGTCGAAGATAGGGATGGTTTCGGGTCAAATGAAGAAGGGGATCTGCCCCCTGGCCTGCCCAACCCTCTCGCCTACGGGGTTCTATACTTAAGTAGGCAATTAAATGCTCATTTTTCTGCTCATCGACTGGTTGCTTGTCTATTGGACAATCAACATGTAGCTGAGTAAACCCTTTTCGAATGAGATAAGTTGCTTGTTGTTAGACAATCCAGTTTAGGTTTCTCGTGAATGCAATAGAATGAAGGTGGAGTCTCTATATGCAATAGCAACTTTACTGATATTGGCATTTCCCCTGGCATGGAGAAGAACCCGAGAAAGAAGATCAGCCTACTCATTGCCCGTGACACTCCCCGGATTGTGGTGCTGTGAGCTCTACCCTTTCCTCGAATGTTGTCCTGTCGCCTCCCCCCTTTGCATGGGAAAACCCTTTTAGGTTTGGCGATCCTTCTCCCCTTGGTTCTATTGTTCGCATCTGGCCATCACCATGTGTTCCTGAAATTTGTCTGGATGGGTTTGTTGGTGAAACAGAAACATGCCAATTGTGACGTGTTGCTGGATAAAGATGTATTCAGTGTGTCAATTTATCAGGGTTTTGATCTCACTTTGATTTTGAGCTGGATCGTGGTTGTTGACATTATTAATAGTGAGGATTTCTATATAATTTTTTAGTACCGTGGATGCAGAGGAAGTGCGGAGGTTTGAATCTAAATTGGGGCATACGTATCTAGATCTGATTTTGGCATCTCTTGTGGCTTTTTGAGAAGCGAGCCACACATTTCTCCCTCCTTCACAAGGCGCATATCTGGATGCAGGTACTTTTACCCTTGTTCAAGATTTCATCGATATTAATGCTTGCATCAAAATATCTTTGAATTAATTTGAGATGAGTTTAGTTTGAGATAGTTTTGTACCCCACTGTCTCTGTTCTATAACCTGATGCAATCTGAAATTCCAAAAAATTCTTATTCAAATCACCTAAAAAAATGTACTAATTTGGTCTACAATGCTTCCTTCATGTTGTGTTTGTGGAACAAGTGCAAATGGGGGTTTTAAAGACAAAAAAATCATTTTTTTTTTTTCTTGTATACAGTGTTTTTTCAGCATCTGTTGTGTTTCCTTACAATGACAATTTCTTAACATTGACTCGCCAAGTTTTTTAAAATACTCTGTGCGATTTACAAGAAATTTTTCTGCTGCAAATATTTTGGGGGCAAGAAAACACGTCAAGTTTTCAATTTATGATTGAAACAATGAGGAGAAACAGCCCGGGCTAGAAAATAGAGAGTATCCTAAGAAATACTAGAGAAATAAGTTTGAAATTTTAACATTGCTATAGCTAGTGCTATAGCTAGTGCAACCATTGTATTTATCTCCTTACTAACATTGGAATTGATCAATTCCCATCAATGAGATTCCATGGAGATAGGGTTGAAGCGTGGCAATCCTTTTATCTATTGATAATTGAGGTGATTTTGTTTGAAAATATAAAGAAAAATAATAAAAACAAAAAACTCATCCTGTTCATGGGATCTCCAATCATGGAATAGAAATAAGGGGATTTTTTTTGCCTTTTCTTACTAATTCTCCAAAGGAATTGGATTGAACAGTGTCTCGAATGCCAAGTGTAGCAAGTTGAGATGTAAAAACACAAGGTAAGAAGGTTGTTGAGTTGTTGAAATTAAATACTGTTGATAGTTTTCTTTTGGAAATGGTTGGCCTGGAAAAGCTAGAATTTGTATATTTCTTGTTGTAGTTAGTAGTTTGGGGATTTGGGGTATAGTCATATTGGCTTATTGTTTTCCTTGGGTGCTACAGGTGGAAATATGAGTATGCTATTTTTTGATGGTGGTTGTATGTTATGTATATGTTTCCTTTATGTTTGTTTTAAGGTACGGTCTATAAGGTACTAGATGGGAGTGAATTTCCCTCCATTTTGATTGTAAGAGAAAATAGACTATATAAACATTGATGATAAATAAATATAATAGTAGTATTGTACAGATTCTACAATTGAAATCTGCAATTTGTTTTGCACATTAGAAAATTGATCTCTTTTTCGGTGGCTAAATCTAGTCTTTTTTATGGGTAGGCAATTAGGCGATCAACAACAATGGCATAACTAACTGGTTTATTTTTTTTACACAAAGAATAAACATATGCTGTGCATTCATATCATTATCATTTTACACGGGGTGAGGAGAGGATAGGAGAGGTGATAGCGGCTATGGGAGGGACTGATGAGTTTAAACAGTTGGCATAGAGGAGGAGGTCAGATGGTCTATCCCCACCAGCGCCGAGGACAGGTAGAGGGATAGGGGGTACCACTTCGCAGGTACCCCTCTAGATTCAGATTCTGACCCACCGAGAGGACGCTTAGATTAGGTCCTTACAGTTATTAGTGCATCACCTATAGACACAGTTACTGGCGCATCATCGATAAATTACACAATAGTTTTGGAGCAGTTGGGTCGATCTGAGGCTCAAGCAGAGGCTTTGGAGAGAGCGGCAGCAGGTGGCTCAATGAGAGATACCCTGAGAGAGATGGCTTTGAGAGCCAAGGAGGCGGAGTACTACCAGAGGCATTATGAGGATGTGGTTCCTAGGGAGTGTCGAGTTCCAAGTTTCATAGCTTTGAGATCAAGTCGATCTAGGGAGACCGGGTTGAGGATAGAGAGTAGAGGTGTGATAGGGCATGTTTGTTAGGATCCACCTGGGGATCCTGGTGTTGGGACATCTGCTACGAGACCATCACCCTCGGGAGATAGTCATACTTGAGAGACATAGTCTCTATTGTATTTTGATCATTTTGTTGTATTTGGCACAAACATGACATATTTTGCTGTAGCGTCGTAAATTATACGCACTCGCTAGGGTGGTACAATTTCGCACCTAGTTTAGCACCCGCCTTAGTGCATTTTGCATTCTGCATTGCATTTCTCTTTAAGCACTTAATTAATCAAATTAATTAGGTCTAAGGCCCTATTTCATCATTTTCTACATCATAAAGTTGGGCCCTTTCACTAAAGCGTGCCCTTCGCATTTTATTCTTCCAATACACCACTTAATCAAAAACCCTAATTAAGTCCTATTTCGAACTTGGGGGGGTTGGTTTCAGGGTCTAAACATCTTGAAATCACCTATAACTTCGGGATTCTCTCTAAAATCATCATATCCGACGGCCCTGAAAATTTGGTGAAAAGTTGTCGGGACCATGGCGCCCGTGCAACATGGTCCCAGACATTTTTCCCGAAATTTTGGGAGCATGATCCAATCATAAAATAAAGCTTAACCCCAAGAAATTGGCGGGATATTCAATCTCTAGGTCGGCCAAAATACGAATTTACGACCTAGGGTTTCATACATAAGAGCTCTCTTTTCTCATTTGAAGGGATCGGATTTTTGTTTTCAGGAACTTCATATGCAGCGAAAGAGCAGATCTTTGAGGACTTCAACAACACTCAACATCATTTTATCAAGCATCTATCAAATTCATTCATCCACTTAGGGCTTGGAAGACATTGAAGAACAATAAGAGATTACCGACTGAAGATTGGCTCGTACTCCTCCCTCGAGGGTTGGGTATGATTTCGTATTGTTTTCATGTCTTTGCATAAGCTTTGATACATCATTTATTCATGCTTTAGATCACATTGCATCTTGATTTAGAGCATTTACATTATCATTTACAAGCAATTAGGGTTTACTTTCTAGGTTGCTCTAGTTTGCTTTCTTGCATTTTGGACCTTGCACACACACTAGGTCTGCACACATAATACATTTTACAAAACAACTTGGCTATTCGTGGAGGTGGAAATCACCGAAGCGGGGGTTTGACTAAGGCAAAACCCTATATAGCCGCCCCTCCCCCTTTTCAGATATTATTGTAGGTTTCGGGATTCGGACGACGCCGCGGGACACAGATCCGGAGAGAGAAGGCTGAGGCAAAACCCTGTGTGAAATTGCAGCTTAGAAGACCAGGACAAGGGCGCTGGGCGCCCTGGTCCTGCCAGGACAGGGGCGCTGGGCGCCCTGGTCCTGCCAGGACAGGGGCGCTGGGCGCCCTGGTCCCTGGGACAGAGGCGCTGGGCACCCTGGTCCTTCGGACAGACAGCTTTCCGACAACTTTCTGACAGTGTTTCAGGGTGCAGAACAGTGGTTTCCGATGCAGTTTTCAGGACAGTGGCGCCCGCGCCCCCATCCCGAACATTTTCAGTCCGATTTCGACTCCGGGTACATATCTGCATTCTTATTTTATCCTTACACTTACAGCTGTTCATTGTTTAATCTCAATTCTGCAATCTTGTTATTAGTTCATACTTGCATTTTGAGATTAGGGTTTGAACTTGCATTACTTGATCTTACAATTTCAACAAGGGAATAGAAATCCTAATAGATATCCCGTGGCTCTCTCTTTCACCAAAAGAAGTAGCCAATTGTGCGATATCTCTAGGCTCTTTCGTATTCCGTAATGTGTGTCGAAAGGTAGGATTAGGGCATGATTAACCTAGTCTCGCTTTTTTGCCCTACACATTTTGGTGAACCCGACGTGAATCTATCATTGCTTCCTCTTGCATTGCATTTATTAGATCTAGATCTAGATTTAGTGTGTTTTCATTTCATTTCATTAAAAGAGAAAAAAGAAAAAAAAGAGAGAAAACTTGTGTTTCTTTGCATTGTGTGTTTAAATTGTATGCAATCTTTTCAAAATGTCAGATTTCTATTTGCAAAATGTTCATGCATTTGATGATTATTATGAGTATAGCCAAGATGAATTAGATGAAGCCTTAGATGAGTTTTTAAACCCTAAGGATGCCAAACCTTCATTTTACCAAAAACTCATAAACCTTGTTACTATGCCATTTAGGTGTGATGAGAAAGATAAGTCGAATGATTCCTCTCAAGGATACATTCCTATCCACTCTTCCCCTGAATCTAGTAACATGGTTGTTTTCAATAATCCCCTCTATGAGGAGATGTCTCCTTTTGAATCAAAAGACAAACCTTTTAATCGATATGATCATGCTTTGTTGGATGATGCTCTTGATGACTTTGTGGCTTTGTCGAAACCTTTAAACAAAAACAAGACTTCTAAATTGGTTAACATGATAAATTTGAATGAATATAACAAGCCTCTCTTTGAAGTCCAAGGTGCTTATCCTTCCCCCACCTTTCAAATTCCTAAAAATCCTCTCCTTACTGTCCAAGGAAGGTATGATCATGATTCCTTTTGTACTCTGAATAAACCAATCATCACCGTACAAGGAAGAAAACCTATAAGTCCTTACAATTATGCTAAGCAAATAACTAGAGAGAGTTATCATGCGGTTGCCCATACCTATCATACCAGAAATAATAGGCAACCTAATCCTCCTCCTGTTATTCCAGTCTCTCTTCCTAATCCTCAACCAATTCTTCCTCAAGCTCCCCATATTTCGCAAGTTATGGGTAAGGAATATGATCTCATAGAACAACTCAAAGCTACCCCTGCTAAGATATCCCTTTGGGATTTGATTCAAACTTCTTCCGCTTATCATGGAATGTTACAAGATGCCTTGAAAGATTTGAATGTTCCTCCACCGAATACATCTAGTAATATAGCATCTTTTGTTAACTCCGTGATGAATCCTAAACCTCAAATTGTGTTTACACAAGATGAGTTGCCTACTGGTGAAGTCCAACAACAATATGATCCCTTGATGATTGTGGTTGTCATGAAAGACACTGCTATAAGACGAACACTAGTAGATAATGGCTCTGGCCTTAATGTGTGTAGCATCAATCTATTGCATAAGATGAATGTGGATACTTCTCTTATGGAGCCTGACTCTCATTCCATTTGTGGCTTTGATAATGTGGCTAAGACTTCATTGGGTATCATCACCTTACCTCTCACAGTAGGACCTGTTACTTTGCCTACTCCTATCCATGTTATGCCGGGAAATTTAACATATAACTTGCTATTAGGGAGGCCTTGGATTCACAGCATGCAAGCTGTCCCCTCTACATTGCATAGACAAGTTAAATTCATTTATAACAATAAGACATATACTTTGATGGGAGATACTAATTTTCAAGCTTGTCTACAAACATCTAATTCCAAAGGAGATTCTTCTAAGCCATCCTCATCTAGTGATGACTCTTTAAACAAGAAACCTATCGATGAGTCTTCTCTTTCCGATGATCAAAATCCTTTGGATGAATCTGGAACTCCTGAAGAAAATCCTTCTCGACTTGAAACTACACATAAAAAGGATTTTGATCCTGAGAAGGATCTCGCAGAAGATGATTGGGGATCTCTTGATTTTAACCCTACCTTTGTAGGTGAATATAAGGTTCCTTCTAGAGAAATTAAAGTTGGAAAGAAGGAAGAAGCTAAAAATCATAAAGTTGAAAAGAAAGAAGAAGCTAAAAGTCAATCAACCTTACCTGAAGCTATGAGTAATAATTTTGTGGCCGCTTCTCAAACTTCTTCTCCTCACATCTATAATTATGAAGAGTTTGATTCTTTGTCTTATGAAAAATCACCTTCTCTTCCTGAAATGGCTGATCGTTATGGTCGTGGTTTTCGCATTTTCGCTAAGCATGGGTATCATGGAAAAGGTTGTGGTGCTAATGAACAAGGGATAAGAGTTCCTCTAGAGACTAATTTTCAACATTATGCCTTTGGACTTGGTTATAATCCCTGCAGATGTACTAAAGCCTCTAAAAGACCATGCATTAGTGTTAATGCTATCTCTACATCTTTATCAATACAACACCCTGAGTATATTGATGAGGATTCTTTGGGTGATTGTGCTCTAGATATCTTCCCTACCGACGATGCTTTAGCTGAGTTCTTGGGAGCCTATGACACTCTTCCTCATTGTCATCACAATAGGGGACTCCCTTATTGTTTGAACACTGAAGCCTATTTTGGAAAAGAGATTGATAATGACGAGATTGTGAAAGAATTCCCTCAGTTAAAGGATACTCCTCAACAAAGTAATCTCCTCATAAGTGACACCACTGATATTAAGATGGATCCTTGCAATAAAGAGAAAGTCATTAAAATTGGAAAATGTTTGGATGAAGAGGAACAGAAACAATATGAAGAACTATTGCATGAATTCCTTGAGATCTTTGCTTGGGCATATTCTGACATGCGTGGTATAGATCCTAAGATCGTTACTCATAATATTGTCTTAGTTCCTGATGCTAAGCTCGTGAAACAAAAGATTCGAAAAATGAATCCTAAGATAGCTCTGCTTGTTAAAGCTGAGATTGAAAAATTATTGGAGGCTGGATTTATCCGCCCTATTGACTATTCCCCATGGATTTCAAACATTGTCGCTGTGGCTAAACCAGATAACAAAATAAGAATGTGTACCGACTTTCAGGATCTAAATAAGGCTTCTTTAAAAGATGATTTCCCTCTTCCAAACATTGACATGATAGTTGATTCTACGGCAGGACATGCCCTCTTATCCTTCATGGATGGTTTTTCAGGCTACAATCAAATTTTCATTAACCCTCAAGATCAATTCAAAACTGCTTTTACCACTCCTTGGGGTACGTTTTGTTGGATAATGATGCCTTTTGGACTTAAAAACGCCGGTGCAACTTATCAGCGAGCGATGACCCTTATCTTTCATGATTATATGCATAAGATTTTAGAGGATTATGTTGATGATATTCTGGCCAAATCTTTTCTTCGCATGGATCATGTTAAAATTCTTCGACAAATTTTTGAAAGAATTCGTAAATATCACATGCGCTTGAATCCCCGAAAATGTGTTTTTGGTGTGGATAGTGGAAAACTATTAGGATTTATAGTTTCGCATCGTGGGATTGAGGTGGATACTAAGAAAATAGATGCTATTGTTAACATGCCACCTCCTCGAAATGTATCTCAACTTAAAAGCTTACAAGGAAAGATTCAAGCTATTCGTAGGTTTGTGTCTCAGCTTGCGGATCGTACCTTTCCTTTTACTCAACTTCTTAAAAAGGATATCACTTTTCAGTGGAATGAGGATTGTCAGCAAGCATTTGAAGATTTAAAAGTGTATTTGGCTAGTCCTCCTATTCTTCAACCTGCTGAACCTTCTAAACCCTTTATCCTGTATACAGCTGCTTCTTCTCATGCTCTCGCAGCATTGTTAGCACAACATGATAAAGATGGTAAGGAGTATCCGGTGTATTACATAAGTCATACTTTACTCGATTATGAGACCCGATATTCTGCGATAGAAAGACAATGCTTGGCCATGGTGTTTGCGACTCAGAAATTGAGACATTATCTTTTAAATTCAGAAGTCCATGTCATGGTTAAGTTTGATCCGTTGAAGCATCTTTTCTCTAAAACTGATTTATCAGGACATCTCGCTAAGTGGGTTATGATGTTAACTGAATTTGACCTTAAATTTGTTTCACAAAGAGCAATTAAAGGACAAGCGTTGACCGATCACTTAGTTGAGGCCCCTTCACCTTTTTCATTCCCTAACCCTGAATCCTTTCCTGATGACTTCATTCTTTCTATAGAGAAAGATAAAACTTGGGAGTTATACTTTGATGGCTCTAAGTGTCGTACGGGATCGGGGGCAGGTGTTGTTCTGGTTTCTCCTACAAAGAAACCTATTCCCTTGTCATATCATCTAAATTTCCTGTGTACCAATAACATTGCTGAGTATGAGGCTCTTATAGCAGGAATAAAAGCAGCCTTAGCTCTTAATATAAAACACATACATATCTATGGAGATTCGCAATTGATTATAAGACAAGTAACAGGAATATATCAAGCAAAACAGGACAAATTATCACAATATAAAGACCTAGCTATCTCTTTATTACAAAATTTCGATTCTTATACCATGGAACCTGTTCCTCGAAAAGATAATCGACATGCGGATGCGATGGCATGTGTGGCTTCGTTAGTATCTTTAGAGGACCCTATGGTCGATCTTAACTTCGTTATTCACAATCTTATTTCTCTAGCTATTGAAGATGATTCTAGCTTGGTGACATGTTGTGACTTTGTAGACTCAGATGAATCGTTCTCGCATATTGTAAGATATTTGACCGATGGTACCTTCCCTGATTCTGCTAATAGGAACACTAGGGCTAGAATCCGCAAGTTGTCTGCTAGATATATCATCCTTTCTAATGTCCTTTATCGAAGGGGTTATGATGGTCTTCTCCTTCGTTGTCTTAACAAGTCGGAAATCCCTATTGCCCTTGAAGAGGCACATTCGGGTGCTTATGGGGGGCACTTTGGGGGTAAATCCCTGGTTCATAGGCTGCTTCATATGGGATACTATTGGCAAACTATGCAGAAGGATTCCTTTTCATTTGTTAAAAAATGTCATCAATGTCAACAACACAATAACCTGATTCATGCTCCTGCCCAAGAACTCCGCTCTCAAGTAGCTTCTTGGCCCTTCTCCGCATGGGGTTTGGATCTTATTGGAAAAATCTCTCCTCCTTCATCTCAAGGACACACCTTCATTATAACTGCAACGGATTACTTTACGAAGTGGGTAGAAGCTATTCCTCTCCGCTCTACTACTGCTGAAGTGATTTGTCAATTTCTCCTAGAAAACATTATTTCTCGATTTGGGATACCTTCCACTATTATCTCAGATAATGGAACTTCGTTTAAGAACAAGGACGTGAAGAAATTCCTCGAGAAGTATCATATCAAACATCGATTTTCTACACCGTATTACCCTCAGTCAAATGGTCAAGCCGAATCATCCAATAAGATAATTGAGCAAATTCTTCGTAAAACCGTAAATAAGCATGGTAAGGATTGGAGTAACCAGCTAATCTACGCTCTTTGGGCCTACCGAACGAGTGTACGAATTGCTATGGGAACTACTCCTTATAATCTTGTTTATGGTGCTGACGCTATTATGCCCTTAGAGTTAGAAATTCCATCACTTAGGGTTTCTCTTAAAGGTATAATAGATGATGACTCTTATAGAGAACAACGACTTCAACAGCTTGAGATGCTTGATGAACAACGTATAAACGCTCTTGAGCATATCCAAGCATATCACAAAACTCTACAGCGAAGCTATAATGATAAGGTTATTCAACGTTCCTTCTCAGTAGGTGATTTAGTCCTTTATGAGAATCAGCGCAATGTGAATGCCTTGTCGGCCGAAAAGGGAAAATTTAGTCCTAATTGGCTTGGACCATATATCGTTATTGAGGATTATGGATCAGGTGCTTACAAAATAGCGGATGTAGACAGTACGCCTCTTAAAGAACCTATCAATGCTATGCACTTGCGTAGATATTATGCTTAAATTCTTCATTTCTTATCTATCTTCAACATTGGATAATATGTTAGTGTTTCTTAATTAAAGCAAAATAGAATTAAATGCTATATTGTTTAATCTATATTGCTTCGTTCCTGACAAGCGTGCCTTCTTACTTTATAGTTTGTCTTGAATTCATTTATGTAAATTGTGAAAGATTTACATTTCCATTATGCTAGCATATTATACAGTGTCTTTATGTGTGTTAAGTAGAATCGTATCATGTTGTGTTTAAGTTCAAAATTAAATCACATTAGTTATATGATTCTTAGACTTAATGCATATTTCTTCCTTATCATCAATGTTGTACTTGATTAAATATTTTAATTAAGTCACACATGTATCAATTTAATCATGGAGCATTGAGAAATCAATCACATAGAAATTAAATTCTGAACATACATGTACATTTACCAAATGTATTAGATTTAATCAAAACAAAACATACATTGTTTTAAGCATTAGAGATAACACATTTGAGACAAAAGAGAAGCATGTATATATACATATATATATGTGTGAATCGTATACAAACATAGGTCACTGTATATCCAAAATGTGACCTCTCCTACATCATACAATCATCTCCTATCTCTAGGGCTAGTGGCTGGAGAGTGTCGACTGGATGCTCCCTCCTGATCTGGCCGTGGAGGTGGACCCATGGGTGTATAGCGCGATACAGATCGTGAGTGACTCCGAGAGGAACTCCTACGATCCCTATCCATAAGGATCGCACGATAGGTGGTAGCTTCGGTCTGAGCCGCTACTAGGTCCCACCGCACCTGCTGGAGGTCCTCTGATAGGACTCTCTCTCTCTGCCGCGCCTGCTGGAGGTCCTCTGATAGGACTCTCTCTCTCTCCCTCCATATATCTACCTGTACTCGGAATGGGAAAAACAAATTCTCATGCCGACCTGCGTTCCCCTGAGGCCTATAGGCAATCTGTGAGGAACTGGGGATCTGTGCTATCATGGAAATGTCTGTCATTGCCTGCTGAATCAAGGAACGCCATTCCTGCACATTAGCTATGGCAGTAGAACAGATCTTTGTTAGTACCATTCTTTATCATCAAAACATTAATCAATCAATATAAACCTACTATACCTGGATCTCCCTCGCGCCAGTAGGGATCATGATATGGTAGTATCTGTGACTGAGAACCGCTAGGCTCCCCTCGCTCATATACTCTATCCACGATGGGTGTAGGCTGGACGGTACTGGTGACAGGTCTCCGTATCGCCTCCTGTTCCCCCTGTTGGGGAATAAGAGGTGGATCCAGAGCTATGGTATCGTCTCCTGAATGGTGGGGAGCTGCATCTGACTCCTCCTCATCATCTCTATCCTCCTCCTCATCGTCCTCATCATCCTCATCCTCATCCGCATCATCACCTGCATCCTCCTCGTCCTCCTCTCTATCTGCATCCTCGTCCTCCTCCTCCTCGTCACTGGGCTGATCGCCTGTAGGTGGATCAGGATCTTCCGCCTCCTCATGATCCTCTCCCTCCTCTGACTCCTCTGACCTGGATCCCTCGTCCTCGTCTCGGTCTCCATGTCTCCATGGGCCTGGATAGCCTGTCGGATGATTTGGTGGAAAGATAGGACCTGGATATGATCTCATGAACCATGAAACATATCTGCGCTGTGCTCCAGGCTCTGCAGAATAGTCAGTGACTACATCCTGATCTGATCCCTCTAAGTCTGTCGTCTCGATATCATCTACCATCGGTCTCGCTACTGCTCTAGGTTTGGGAAGGACCCGTGAGTGTCGAGTATAGATGGGCACATCGGCTGGAACACACTGCTCTAGTCCGAACTGCCTCCGTACTCGATCAAAGTAGAAAGGGACTATGATGTGTGCATATCATCCTCGCAGTAGGCGGTTCCTCTGTAGACATGCTAACTGTCTCTCCATCCCATCCCATCTGTGCATCAGTAGGTAAGGTCTCCACACTATCACCTCAGATGTCAGTCTGTCAATAATCACTCTCCAATATAACAAATCTCCAAATCTCCACTCGCTGGTCAGTGGATAAGCGAACACCCTAGGTCGCTCGCTCGCTATACTCAGTGGAAAGCCGACGGGCCTGGTGCATGTGACATGCTCTAAGATCCACACCTGCAGAAGTGTGCATGTCATCAAACTACAACCCTGTCTGAATACATACTCCTCCAGGTCGTGATAGAGATGCGCAAGCATACTCCGACCCCAGGCATACACTCTCCTGTGTCTCTCCATCGCTCTGATACACCATGTGAGGCCCCCATGCATGTGTGTCCCTCGCCCATTAGGGCAGACAGCTAGTGCTATGATGGCTATCATGAGGCATCTCAGAAGTGGTATCTCCCCTGTAGGATGTAAGAGCCAGCTGACCATGATACGGCCTCTCGTCTCGCTCGGCATGACTCTCCCTATGCAATACATCTGCTCCCTCTGATGATCCTCCGCTACCCGATCAGTCGTGTATGTGATTGTCGCTCCTCTGATAGGAAGACGCAGTATACGGTACACATCTTCGAGTGTGACCATCAGCTCTCCTATCGGAAGGTGAAAGGTAGAGGTGTCAGGATCCCATCTCTCCGTCAGTGCCATCAGCATCGCAGGATGAAATCGAATGGCCGACATAAGAATCACGTACCACAATCCTACTATCGATAGGGTGTCTCTCTCTGACTGAGTCAGCCGTGGAATCTGATCTCGCAAAGTGCGAAGAATGTGTCCCGCTGTATGCTCTCTCATGTACAGGAGACCCTGCAAAACGAAAACATGACCATAATCAGTACTCAATCATCGAAATCACAAATGCAAACTGTCATACATTGTATGCTCGCCTTGTAACCCCTCGCCAGGCCCTGATTGGGGACCATGGCGCCCTGATGGGGACCATGGCACCCTGTCAGGGACCATGGCACCCTGAGGGGACCATGGCGCCCTGTCAGGGACCATGGTGCCCTGCAGGGACCATGGCGCCCCTGTCAGGGACCATGGCGCCCTGGGGGGACCAGGGTGCCCCTCAGGGACCATGGCGCCCTAGGTGGGCCTCGGTCGGCATTCAAGGTCCGCATTCGATCACGGAAAAGTCAAACATGCGAAAAATCAAAAGTCAAACGTTCAGTCAACTCACCTCGTCCAGTGGCTCGTCGTCGATCACGGCCTGGCGCAGGATCTCGATCCTCGTGGGACGCTCCGATCGTCGTGAAGGCATGGTGATGGCTAGGTGGGCTCCACTGCACTGAATAGTATCCTGAAATCGACAAAGTGATGAATACAAGTGTCACTTTCGAAGTATATACTCTCGTTTGTTTATTCTTACTTCTTGAAACCCTAATTTTTCTTCTATCATTCATTTTATCATAACTTGAGTTTGGGAGATGCAATTTTCGAGCCGTTTGTTGCATTGGAATCGTACTTTCCTTCTCCTACTCTCGGGATGTTCCCAAAAGTGCTCTGATGAAGCCTATTTAGTGAACACTCCTCATCAACGCTCTCTTACACAATTTGTCGCAAGTAAACATGCTACCCTGTTTCACCTCCCTAAATAAGCAAGTCGAAACAGGGGGGGGCATATAGCTACTCACAGATTTCATCACTTTCCCTAGTAAGCATTAGGTGATTTTGTGATCTAACGTTTGTTTTGTAGGGTGCGGTTCCTAACTGTGTACTGCAGATACCGCTGGGGGCTTCGTCCGACGACTTATGGATATATCCTTTTTCAAATAATGTTTACTTTTCTGTACTTTAGCTTGCATATGCACGTAGTACTCATATGACCGCTAAAGTGGGGGCTAAATGTAGCGTCATAAATTATACAGACTCGCTAGGGTGGTACAATTTCGCACCTAGTTTAGCACCCGCCTTAGTGCATTTTGCATTCTGCATTGCATTTCTCCTTAAGCACTTAATTAATCAAATTAATTATGTCTAAGGCCCTATTTCATCATTTTCTACATCATAAAGTTGGGCCCTTTCACTAAAGCGTGCCCTTTGCATTTTATTCTTCCAATACACCACTAATCAAAAACCCTAATTAAGTCCTATTTCGAACTTGGGGGGGTTGGTTTCCGGGTCTAAACATCTCGAAATCACCTGTAACTTCGGGATTCTCTCTAAAATCATCATATCCGACGGCCCTGAAAATTTGGTGAAAAGTTGTCGGGACCATGGCGCCCGTGCAACATGGTCCCGGACATTTTTCCTGAAATTTTGGGAGCACGATCCAATCATAAAATAAAGCTTAACCCCAAGAAATTGGCGGGATATTCAATCTCTAGGTCGGCCAAAATACGAATTTACGACCTAGGGTTTCATACATAAGAGCTCTCTTTTCTCATTTGAAGGGATCAGATTTTTGTTTTCAGGAACTTCATATGCAGCGAAAGAGCAGATCTTTGAGGACTTCAACAACACTCAACATCATTTTATCAAGCATCTATCAAATTCATTCATCCACTTAGGGCTTGGAAGACATTGAAGAACAATAAGAGATTACCGACTGAAGATTGGCTCGTACTCCTCCCTCGAGGGTTGGGTATGATTTCGTATTGTTTTCATGTCTTTGCATAAGCTTTGATACATAATTTATTCATGCTTTAGATCACATTGCATCTTGATTTAGAGCATTTACATTATCATTTACAAGCAATTAGGGTTTACTTTCTAGTTTGCTCTAGTTTGCTTTCTTGCATTTTGGACCTTGCACACACACTAGGTCTGCACACAGAATACATTTTACAAAACAAATTGGCTATTCGTGGAGGTGGAAATCACCGAAGCGGGGGTTTGACTAAGGCAAAACCCTATATAGCCGCCCCTCCCCCTTTTCAGATATTATTGTAGGTTTCGGGATTCGGACGACGCCGCGGGACACAGATCCGGAGAGAGAAGGCTGAGGCAGAACCCTATGTGAAATTGTAGCTCAGAAGACCAAGACAGGGGCGCTGGGCGCCCTGGTCCCTGGGATAGTGGCGCTAGGCGCCCTGGTCCTCCGGACAGACAGCTTTCCGACGACTTTTCGACAGTGTTTCAGGGTGCAGAACAGTGGTTTCCGGTGCAGTTTTCAGGACAGTGGCGCCCTTGCCCCCATCCCGAACATTTTCAGTCCGATTTCGACTCCGGGTACATATCTGCATTCTTATTTTATCCTTACACTTACAGCTGTTCATTGTTTAATCTCAATTCTGCAATCTTGTTATTAGTTCATACTTGCATTTTGAGATTAGGGTTTGAACTTGCATTACTTGATCTTACAATTTCAACAAGGGAATAGAAATCCTAATAGATATCCCGTGGCTCTCTCTTTCACCAAAAGAAGTAGCCAATTGTGCGATATCTCTAGGGTCTTTCGTATTCCGTAATGTGTGTCGAAAGGTAGGATTAGGGCATGATTAACCTAGTCTCACTTTTTTCCCCTACACATTTGCACATTGATCATTTTTGAGATATATTGACACCATTTTCTTCTATCCTCATGTGATGTGTTATGGATGATGCTTTCTATATGATTTTGTTACTTCTATGATGATGATGATGCAAAGCTTAGATAGATGCATGTGATTTGATATGTGATGAATATGATGTGATAATACATGATGTATGAGATGTATCTTGAAAATGAGATGTATGATAATAATATGTTGTGAGATGTATCATGAAAATGAGATGTATGATAATGATATGCTGTGAGATGTATCTTGAAGATGAGATGTATGATAATTGATATGCTGTGCACAACTAATTGTAAAATGATATGCAACTAATTGTAAAATGATAATGATATGAATGCACAAAGAATAAACATGGTTTCCTATAAATAATTGTATTCATTATATCTTCTTATCTTGGCATAGTTAACTGGTTTTTTTTTTGTGGGCTTTAATTCTTTTTTTGTTAAAACCATGAGCCTTATGTTATATTATCAATAACAATTTTTTTTAAATGAAATATCATGTTATCATATCTATCCCCATAAATGTTTCAAATCATATTGTGATGAAATATCACGTGTCTCCAAGTTCTCTTTCAAATCAGGGGCTTGACTGAATCAACTTTCTTAAAATCTGGATTTAGCTGTTGTGGTTCACCAACTACATTTTGAAATTCAAAATCACCCTCTTGGGTCGACCAAGTTTTAAAATCCCACAAAAAGGGGGTTGAAATGTCTGCTCAAAAATCAGTGTCATTGATCTTAAAAGTAACTATCATCGAGAGCATTCTTAGTGTGGTGACTACATTTTAATGAAGTCATTACATCTTTCATGGCGACTTCATCTAGAAATAGTTGTATTTATGCTTTAAAAGTGTGGGATCTCTTTATGCAGTCACAAAACCTCTTGCAAATTAACACTCTGCTACTGTACTGTTTAAGATAACTGCCTATTCATTATTACAGTTCTATGGCACTAGATATGCTTTTACTTTTATGAAACAATGAATAGATCTTGGCTACCAATGATAGTAAATACCTCATCTTTGACAATGGATAGATTGATGAAATATCTTTCCAAAGGGCAAAAAGATATAAAAATAAAAAAGCCCCTCATATGACAGTAAAAAAATTACTTATAAGAGTGAAAACTATATTCCCATGAACGATATAACAAAGGACATTATTAATGCATGCATTAGGGTTTGTAAGTTTCATTGAAAACCCTTACCTCATCGTGACCCTACTTGACCTAACATGGTGATTGCCTTTCAACTCTCCAATCATGCTGGAAAGCTCTTTGTTATCTTCTAGTTGCCCCTTTAGGAGATTGCTTACATTTCTCCAAATCTGCCTGATCCACCATTCAAGATTTGCTGCTCTGAGTAAAAGATTGTTGCTTCTTGTTGAAACTCGTAGCTTTCTTGAATGCATCTGAAGCTTGCAACCACCTCTCTTCTAAACTTTAGTGCTTCCATGTACTTCTAATTGCTGTTACCATGCACAAACTGTTGTTCTCCATTTAAAACTTGATGTTCCCTTGGCAACCATGAAGCTATGAGCGTGAAATCAGGGCATTTGCTTCCAACAAAGTTGTCAACTCCTCTTTGACCATAAGTTAGGCCAAATATGAAGATATTTCAACAAAGAAAAGAACTAAAATTCCCTCTTAACTCTTAACTTTTCAAAGATCACGTGGTTTTCTCCATTCCTTTGTTTTCAAACAAAAAACAGTTATTTTTTCATAGGATAAAACATCATGAAGGAATTTTGGCATTTCAAAAAGACCTCAAGGTTTTGACATAACAAATAAGCTTTAAGACCAAAGAGATAATTTTTTATAAAAAGAAAAACTTGCTTCACCTAGAGACCGGAAAACTAAGATAGAAACTTTTAACACAATTTAGACCAAAGGGTTAAATTGGAGAACTTGCATTTCCAACAATAATATTTGAGAAATAACCCCCTTCCATTATGCTTTGATGAATGTCCATACCCTGATCCAAAGCTCCCATTTTGGCATAGGCAAGGAATGATTGGCAAAGGTTGAGGAAATTGGCTTTACACCTGCAAATTGTGTTTGCTTAAAAGTTTCTAAAGACTTTTCAACAAATCCATTTTTTGCATATCCTGCAATCTTTGCATTCCATGAGACCACATTTCATTGAGACATTTCATCAAACGATTTACATATGTTATCTATGCATCCACATTTTGCATACATGTCTATGAGTGCATTCACAACTACATCTAACAAAATTCCCCCTTTGTTTATTCTTTGATGGATGATCATAACCTGTTCCAACACTCCCATTTGGCATAAGTAATGAGGATGCGAGAAAATGTTTTGGAATTTGGCTTTAAACTTGCCAATTGTATTTGCTTGAAAGTTTCTAAAGCCTTTTCAACAATTCCATTTTTTGTATATCCGGCAATCATGGTATTCCATGAAACCACATTATTTGAGGCATTTTGTCAAATAGTTCACCACATGAAACCATACAGCCTCTCACATAAGCCTCTGTTACATGAGAATCTATTTTGTTAGCAATCTAATTAGACTTTAACTAGGATTTTCCATGTAGGCCTCAGTAATATAGAGATTCAATATATCAATGCTTGCTTGAACTTGCATGCAACATTTTCTAGATGGGTTTTACTAACATAATGATCCATATGTTAAGTCAAAATTCACCTAGACTTTTGACTTTCACCTAGCTTATTTGAGTTGGCATAATGTGCAAGTGCATAGCCATTGACACAATTTGAGTTGGCCTAATGGTGAAAGTATGTGCACTCCATAATGCAGTCATGTGGACAAATCCATAGTGGGGTAGGGTTGTACACATGAAGACAATATACGGTGAATGGGAAAAAGCAATTCCTTGGAGGGTCTCATATACCAAATTGTTATCTTGCTTGGTGGTTACCTATAAAACTCTCTCACCTTTACCATAACTAGTAAAATCATGATCTATCTTATCAAGCAATATCCATGTAGATTTGCATCTAGCTTCTTCTAGTCAAACCATCATTACAAAACCATCTTTTATGTCAATATTCAGGTATACTTATACCAAATCTGTTCTGTATAGTGCTAATAACATCTATCAAGAATTTTATGTACTTGTATGTAGTCAACTCTCTATGCTTCTCAACTTCTTAGTAACAAACAGTCTGGTCTATTGAAATCCACATAAACTTGAACCCAACATCTTCTACGCACACCTTAGTAATATAATGACTTTCTGTGCCACTTACACTTGTACTAAGTCTTCCGAAAATGCATTAGTTATATTATTAACAAAGTTTGAAGTCAATTATAAAAGACTTATAAATGTCAAGTTAAATTTTTTTTTTTCAAATGTGTAATATCCGCCCTTGGAATCTCGCTAATTTTGACCCTAGAACAACAATTTCAGCTTAAGTCTAAGGAGGTAATTTATTTATAAATTTACCTTTATAAAACTATTATCAAATGTAATGCATGATTTAAAGTAATCTTATTTTAGGCCTTATAATAATATTAATAATCATTAAGAAAGTAAGAAGTTATAATAACATATAAACTTACAAGAATTAACATTAAATAAAAAAATTCATGTTTATGCATTCTTTGTGCCCAAATGTTAAATTGATACTCAATAGGTGTCATTTATTTTGCTCTCAAGTTCTTGTAGATCAGATTGGAATTGATAACTTCATGGTACAGAATCTTGATGGAACCCAAAATGAACGGGGCTGGTGCAAATAGAAGGGATATTTTATCTAATGAAATATTTGATTTTCTTATAAATTCTCCTTCAACTAGAAACACATTTGAAGAAATATTAATGACATATTTTGATGTACATTGCAAATGAATTTGAATAGCTTGGAGAAAATTCCATACTAGTTGTATCTCTGGCAGTTTGTGAAGTTGGGGCTCATGTGAATAAAATTCCTCTTTATCAGGTACCTTTTTTGTTAATAGTTTTCTGCTTGCAAGTACCATCTTCAAACTTTGGCATGGTAACAAAGTCACCTTTTGAAACTTGTATTACATGGTGGCTTGTGTGAAAGGCCCAATTTGTTTTGGTTGAACAGTATGTTTTTGAGATATAAATGGAAGAAAGTCTTTTGCTCAGACATATCATACAATTGTTTGGTTTTTCTGATTATCCTTCTTAAGATCTTGTAGGGAAAATAAATCCCTCTTGGTTGAGGGGTGTTTTGATTGATGATTATTTCCTTGCTTTAAACATGTAAATGAAAAGTACAAAGAAAACATGGCATAATATTTCATGAGTATTTTGTTGGTCTAGTGGGAGTAAGTATCTTGAAATCAAGTGATCATGATATGCAACACATTGCCAATGTTGTCGGCAACAAAAACTTAGTGATGCATGTACCTACCTGTAATGTCATCAACGAAGGCTCACATGTAGGCAACAAACTTGCAATGAAGGTATGTTTTTGAATTAAATAATTTATTACGAGCATTCCTCCTAAAATTCATGTTGCTGATATGTTTGTGAGCTTTTGTGAATTTCACATTATATCATGTCTTATGAAATTGTTTCTGTTTATGGTGAAAATGGATACGATAATAACAATATTGAAAGACTAAATGAATTCAACCACAAAAAACCTAGCCTAACAACAACAAAGATCCACCATAACATATGAAGATTACCTAAGATAATGCAAATCAAACAAAATCACAAAGATTATACCATCACATGTCCAATAGGGTTTGGATCTCCATTCTTCCTATCTCCATTGATCTTGCTTGATATATTTGCTCTCAGATTTTATGTGCACAAGAGCTCAACAAAGAACAGAATGTGGTTGCAAGTAGGATCGTAGTGTAGTCAATTGCATAAAAGATGATTTATTAGGGTGCATAGAATGATTAGAATGATTGATTAGAATGATAATGAAGGAAGCATCTCCTTATATAGAAGACACTATAAGAAATGGAGGGATAAGATTGAGAGGTGTAAAAGGAGGTCGGCTATGATTAAAGGGTAGGTAAAAGAAATAATAAAATAATGAAAGGGGTAGGTAGTGTATGAATTAAGAGATGAATGACATGTGTCATGGGTAGAAAAGGCTAATGAATTAATTAAATAAATAAATATTTATTTAATTAATAGAAGAAGTGGGATAATTAAATAAATAAAATATTTATTTAATTTAGGAAAAGGATAATTTAAATAAATAAATGTATTTATTTAAATGAGAAATAAGGCTAGAAGAGGATAAATGAATTAATTAAATAAATAAGGATTTATTTAATTAATAGAAGAATTAGGCTAAAGATAATTAAATAAATAAAATATTTATTTAATTAGACATGACAATTTTAGGTGTCTACAGTTTCCATCATGAATACGGCATAAACCTTATTGTTTCTAAATATAGCATGTTGTTCTTTGAATGGAGATAAGATTCATTGAATATTTAGTTTTTTTTTTGAATTGCATATTACATTTGTAATGCAGGAGTTCATGATATGATATTTCTTGTAGGAGCTTCATCATTTAAAGAGGCCATGAAGATAGGTTCAAAGATTTTCCACCATTTGAAGGTATAGCATGTTGTTTGGCTTTAATAATTCATGTGTTTTTCATAGCCCAAATGTTGAGCATGAGATATAGTCACATTAGCTAGATATAGTCAAACAAAACACTATGCCACTGGGATTGGTAGGTTGTCGTTAGCATGGATGTTGTTGCATCTGAGTTTTATAGTAAGATAAAACATATGTTTTGAACTGGAGGAGGTAGCTATCTAACTTGCCTCACTAATGTCAATGCATTTTTTGGCAAATAATTTCATTGAATTAGGAAATGGCATTCAATACTATAATATAATCTTGTGTACGTTAGGACTAGACACAATCATTTTTATTTGTTTCCATGTTTACAATATTTAAAAGGAGGTCTGCACTTGCATAAATTGGGGCTATAAATGTGATTTCAAGGCATTCTTAGTGCTCTTCCAATGCAACCAATCTATATGCCCAAGAGGATCATTTCTTTTGGCAAACAATTTTTTAAACATTCATTTGTATATGATAACCATTTTTAGGTCATAAGATGAACAAACAAAAAACCTTTTTGAGTAAACATTACTATGATGGTGCATTCAAATCCCCACACTACTCAATCTAAGATAAATTTTCTAGTTTTCTATGTCATTATTATGTTTGAGTTTTCAGGGCCAAATAAAGACTGGAGCTCCATGTCGATCTGAGCTACTTGCCAATATAAACAGGTACTTATACTTGAATATGTAAAAGCTAATAAATGTTAGATTAGCAAGTGTATTTTATCATATCATTTTGGCATCTATATTTAGCTAACTTGAGCTCTGTTTCTTTTGCAACTTTTATGAATTGAGGAGGAATTGAGGCCAACCACTGTTTATACAAGTGCAAATTTCTATAAACCTATAGAGCCATACTAAAACAAGGAATGCAATATGCAATCAACATCCATGAAATTTTTGTTGTTGAGCAATAGAAGAGTGTCTCACAATAAGAAAGATGCATTAGTTTTGAATAAAAGGGCAGTAGATGAATGTCGTAATATCGTTGTTTGTATTGCTTCTTATATGTCAAGCAAGAATTTGTTACCCAAAATTTTGCCCCCAACCTTTAAAGTGGTTCTCTAGCATTGCTACTAAAATATTTTCCAAATTAGTTTACCTGTACTAAAAATTTGTCATGAACACAAAACTCTTTCTTTCTACTACCAAACTTGGGTTTTGTCTCTACAGTTTTATTGCTATTGAATAACAACCTTGTATTGTTTGGTGACAGTTTTATTACTGCTCGGTGAATAGCCTTGTGTTTTGATGTATGTA
Organism: Cryptomeria japonica; assembly: GCF_030272615.1. Classification (NCBI taxonomy): domain Eukaryota; kingdom Viridiplantae; phylum Streptophyta; class Pinopsida; order Cupressales; family Cupressaceae; genus Cryptomeria; species Cryptomeria japonica. The sequence continues at coordinate 25,733,514 of NC_081408.1, read as the reverse complement.
ATGTAGTTTTTGTTGAACTTCTTTGTTTCCACGATCTTTTTATCCATAAGATGATTTCAAGGAATACATTTTTAAAGATAAAAGATCACTTAGCAAAAACATCAAATGTTTACATAAATCAAGATCTAAATATTACAGATAAAAGATCACTTAGCAAAAACATCAAATTTTTACATAAATCAAGATCTAAATATAACGGATAAAAGATCACTTAGCAAAAGCATCAAATTTTTACATAAACAAGATCTAAATATTTATGTTACTATGGAGGAAAATGCTAGCATTGCTACTATTTACATTTTTACAAAACCTTAATTCATGATTTTAGTTTGAATGTATGTCTTGATAGAGTGACTTATTTCTCTACCATTCAAAATATATATGTTTCCCTTGTGCAAATAATTTAAGTTGTATTTACCATTTATTGTTATACAACAACTTAATTTATGATTTCATTTTGAATCTGTAGTGAGATCCAAGATTCTTAAGGGTATAATTATTATTTAAAGGGTGCTAGCTCAATGGAAGAGCATCTTCTTTACAAGCAAGAGGATGGTGGTTCGAATCCATCGTGTCCTAACATGAATTAATCAATGATAGTGTAGTTTATATTTAACAATATTGATTTATTTGAATAGTGAGCTATTTTTTAAAATTCATTATTTTATATCATCTCTGAGAGACAAAAGTGATATTCTCTCTAATGGGAATATTTTTATTGTCTTAAGAAAGACAATAAGTGGGATTAAAGACATTTGTCTTTATTGAGACAATATGTTTTTTTTATTATAGCTATAGTCTCTATAGAGACAAAAATAAAATTCTCTCAATATGCAATAATACTTGTGTTTTTTATTGTCTTTATAAAGACAATTTTTTAAGACAATAATTTTAAGACACTTGCTTAAAGACAATATTTAAGACAATACACAAGTTTTATTTTGTCTGACAATTTACTCAAAAATTGTCTCAAATATTGTCTTAAAACCCCCTCTATGTAGTAGTGGCATAAGGTAATAATTGGCCATGTTAAGGTTACAACTAATGCATTTATCTATGTTGTGTTTTTTTTTCGTCTCTGTACTATTTGATGGCATTGTGTGCTTTTAAGGCGAATTTGAGGTTTCCTGAAGTATAAATTAATTTGAACAAGCTATCCATTTGTGGACTTAAATATATCAGGGGTGTGATGATGAGGGCAACAATGCTACACTAGAGAGGGATGGCTTAACCAACACACACTAAGCTTTGACTGCTTAGGTGGTTGGTGTGGGCCCATACCTTCTCCCAAACCCATTCCGTCTAGTCCCATTTAGCACCGTTAATGTTTGAATTCAAACTTTATTCCCGCCTAATGATTCCCATTTATGTCACCTCTGCCATGAAATAGTCAAGGATTTTTACAGCCCAGCACAACACGGCCCGATAATTATGAAATATCATAGTTGGAAACGCTATGGTAGAGATTCAATCAAAATATGGAAGCATAGACAAGGTACGCGAACGGTTTTGCCGAATGCCTTGAAGAAATATGGTCTCACGGAATGCTGTGATTGCAGGGTATGGAGAAGATCCATTTCTTGAAAAGGATTTAGACGATTTCAACCAAATGAGATGGGCAAGTGTAAAGCCAAACATCGCAACCTTTGCCAACTTCCTCTCAGCCTCAGTGAAAATGGGAGCTTTGGAATAGGGGATGGACATCCATCACAAGAATTTATTTAGATCTTGTAGCTGCAACTGTCTTGACTGCCCTTTTAAATGTCCGTGCAAAATGTTTAAGCATAGACAAGGGACATGAACTGATTGACAGAAGGCCATGATTGTAGGATATGCAAAGTCTAAAAGCATAGGAAAGCACCTGAACTGTTTGACAAGATGCCTCAGAGAAATATCTTCTCATGGAATGCCCTGAATGAGATACTAACAAAAGATTTCATTTATATCCACCAAGTTCTATAAAAGATTGCATTGGACAAGCCATGGGCAGATAGTTTTTGAGCTTATCAATAGTTTTACAATACTTTGCAATTTTGAAAGATACCTTGAAACAACATTGTATTATCCACATTTCTAAATGAGACCATGGATACCCACTTGCTCCATTTCTTATTGTGCAAAACAAACACTCCCATGTTCTTCCATCATGACCTACCTAATAGTTCTAAAAGACAATTTTGTTCATTTGTAAATAACAATGCAGTTCTCTTTCTTACCATAAGGATTGTTTCTTACCAGTGGACCTAGCTATAGGTAACCTAAATTACTATTTTCTAACAATCAAGCAACATTATAATTTGAATTTTGCTCAGAAACTAAATTGAACCTTTCCTTGTAGGGTTTCCATAACCTCAATTTAATTTTCTTACAAATCGTCCATTAAAAATCTTGGAGAATGAGATGATAACAAAAACACAAATTAATTAAATTACAAGGCTTCCAAAAGCAACAATTTAAATGCATCTTGAGTAAACAAAAATATTACACCCATGCTTCTCATGCCACTACTACTTATACTTTTGAATCTTCAATTTATTAGTGAAACAATTTTATCAACTTAAGAAGAAAATTGATGCTATCTCTCCAACTTTGGCTCGATTACATTAAATAGACGTTTCTTATGAAGAAAAGGATTGAAATTATTAACTATAGTCAATGGGCCCTTGAACTTTTGGCGAAGTCGAATGGTTCTTAATGAACCCATCAAGGATCAAGTCTTGCTAAGTGCATGGTTCCAACTTCTTGAAATAGGATGAGGTCGAGATCATGCCTCGAGTGAATTTGGATACCCCTTAGTCCTTGGCTCTTATGATAACTCTTGTTCTCTACCAATAAAGAAAGAGGAAGACAATTTCATTCTTCAATATATATGAAACAAGAGAAATTTTCATCTTTATTATCCAAAGAAGAATAAGAAAGAAACTTTTAACAATCTTAATGCTAATTGATTTGATGACACTACTTTACGAATCAAATAGTTTTTTAGGATATTTATAATCTCATCATTTCCTTTAATATTTGTGTTATGTTGATTTTTGATTCCTTAGGATTGCCTAATTCTTTTCTGTATCATTTCATTACAAATTTTGTGAGATATTCTATCTATTATTTTTTTTGTAATGAATTTTTGATTTATAATGCATACAAAAGATTGGTTTAACCTAACTTCCTATAAACTAATTATAGCTAGCTATATTAAATTATACATTTGATTAGCATTTGGACAAATCTCTCCTTATACATACCCTTGCATAAATCCTTGAATCTCCCTACGCAATTAATTCATCTAAGATTTCAATATTTTAAAGTGAAATGTCAATCTACTCCAAGATTGTGCATTACCACTATTCTTGAAGAAGACTATAAATTCTAAATATATTGGAATTTATTGGATTTTAAGATCTAATAAATCAAAATAATTGACAATTTTTCAAGAAGGGGCCTACACCATTTGACATCCTTGGTCAACCATTAAGGGCATTATCCATTTCCATTTTATTAGAGAATTCTACTAGAAAGAATCCTCTTGAGAGGAATCTCAGTGTATAGGATTCTCATATTTGATTTCAATTTAATTTTTCATTTTCCTTTTCCAGGATAGGAGACAATAAAATTTATAATTTGAGCAAACTAAATGAAAGATGAATTTCATTCTCTAGGCACAAATTATTAGATGAGGATCTTGATTGATGGAATAGAATTATTGTTAATTTTCCCTAGCCTCACTTGGTCCTCTTAACGTTGATTTCCTTTCTTGAAAGGTGAAAGATTCATTAGTCTATTTTAAGAAATATTTTCATGGACATTATTAACAAAATATTTTGTTGAGATATGATTGATTATTAAAAAAAATGGCATTCTTTTCTTTCCTTTTTGCCAGTCATGATATTCATGTATTCTTTTTGTATAAGTGTACTTCTTCCTTTGGACTTGTTCAAATTAGAAAGATTCTTCTTGCCTTTTTGTGCACATTTTCTTGGAATTTTTCCTAACCATTTCTATTTTATTTCTCAATTAAAATCTTTCATCAAATTCATGGTGATTATGCTAATGATTTACCAAACCCTCAAAATTGGTTCATAATTTGTTTCTCCAATTCACTCACATGTGGTTTCTCACTATTTCTTATGGAATATTGAAATTATTTGTATAGTTAAATAGATATCTTAAGAACTCATTACATATTAACATGTTATAGTCACTATAGTTGATCACTATTATTATTTATAAGTTTATAGAGCCATTTTTCATCAACTTAGAGACAATCTATAATTGGTTATAGAGCTTACTAGGAATATTTTCATAATAAATATGCCCTCAATCATAAACCCAATTAAATCAAAGTTGCACACATTATGTTTCTATCATCCTTAAATTTATGCTTCATTATACTAGTTTATTAAATAGTTCAATATAGTGCATAATTAAGGATGATTAGGCTCTGTAAATGTAATTAAAATAAACTCTCATGCCTTAGGGATTTATTATCTTTAATTTGACATGTGATGTGATCAATAAAATTATTTGTTTAACCAAGCGTTCAATTGCAACAAACCCTTTATATGAGTAAGGGAATTTGCTATGTTTTATGAATTAGTATGTTAAAAATGTATAATATCTTAATTGTTATCTTTTAAGGAACTAGAATTACATCAACTAAAACGTAATTTAAAATTAAGGACATTCAACTAGGTGAAATCCAAATACCGTGACACATCATGATAAAAGAAATGAATAGCACTAGCCTTTGGTCTAGCTTTTAAACTTGAAGCACATACAAGTGACATAAATTTTTAATGTATTTTATGTTTTTATTTAAATTTTAAATAAAAATAAATTATATTTCAAAAATTTACATTTTTCCTTAATAATTAAAAAATTTCAAAAAATGATACCATCTAAAGATATATTATGTTCTCTAGAACATCACTTTTATTTATTTATTTTAAAAATAATATATATATATATATATTAAAAAGTAAGAAACCATCAATAATAAATATATTATTTAAAGTTCAACGCCTTGTCTGTGCTTCCACAGTTTGCATACGTTTGCAGAGCATTTCCAACCGTGCCAGCTCACCACAGAGCTCCCATTTCGTTACAAGCTGGAAGAATGGTAGGAAATAAAAATTGCCCAGAGGCTGTCAGCAAACACGTACTGAATTCACTTTACTTACTGCGCGGGAGAAATTTAAGAATTTGAATGCTAACGGAAACGGGACAAACGGCAACGGATGGTGGCAAAGGGAATGGGCCCACACCTGCCACACTAAGCGGTCAACGCTTAGTGTGTGCTGTTTAAGGGTGGCCCACTAGAGATTCTGCTGGTCAGGAAAATTCTATAGACACCGTCATAGGCAGAAACTATGATCTACTGCTACAAATCATATATACACAAATTAATTTTTAAATCTTTGTATTTTTAGAATCATGGGCTTTGTTTTAATCTTTTAAAATTTGATATGCTTCTACTACAGGCTTGAGTGGATTGTCTCCGTGGAAAGGCTCGTAAGCTGAATGTAACAAAATTCAAAGTATTTTGAATATAACAATTGTGTTGTTGAAATGGTTCTCTGTAATCGAGGGTATCGAAAAGCCTGTAATGGAGAGTATCGAAACACCTGGTGTTAACAGTTTTTTGAGTTTTAGAAAATAGATGTATCTCGTTATTTTTGCATGTCCTATCTGCTATGATGTTTAGCACCGGCGGCTTCAGGTTCGAATTATGCTAAAGCTTTTTTAACCCTAGAATCTTAAAATGTATGCGCTGGTCAAACATAGTGAGATGGTATGACCTATGGAATTTGGAAAGAATTAGAATGTGAATGTTAAAGATGACTTTTAATTTATTTAAAATAGTAAAATTTTACACAATCTCCTTCAACTTCTACCATCTTTCGGTGAAAGATCATAGTGTGTGATGTTAAAGGTTGATAATTTTTTTTTTACAGAATCTAATTGTATTATTAGTAAAATTTTATCATGAAAGCAGAGGATTCAACTAGTTCAAGAGATGATATAATGTTTCGGTTTTAATCCTGACCTCCCTAAGGCTTAAAAAAGATGTTTAGACTGATCTGTGTCTTAAGTTTATAGGATGGAGATGAGGGATTTGTGTGGAAGCTAATAAAACTAATTTTAATGGCAATAAACATATTAATACTTTCCTGCACAAAGTTGGAAGTGAACTGAGTACATCATTCTTGATACTAATATTCTTAAAATATCCATCGTGAATGAATTTGGATGGTTTTTATTTGGCTACATTTTTAGGTGTTTATTCTCTGGCCATGCTTTCTTCATCACCACAACGTAGAGTTTTCAGCTTTTGTCAGGCTGAAAGCAATTCCACATGATTGGAAGCTTAAATCTATAAAGCCTTCTATAGGCTACTCTGACTAGCCCTAAAATTTATACCTTGATATGTCCATTTCACAATAGGTGCCCACTGCAGGAAAAATTTGCACAATAGGTGTGCATTGCCTTTAAGGAAAATTTGCTAGAGGTCATAATGAATCTATTCTTCATCTGTTGATTCATTTTGATGATTTTATTTATTACCCATCAACTTGCTCCTAATAAGTTGCACTCCCCAACGCATTTTAGATTCCTCAAGGACAGGTCATAGGTTCAGAAAAATTATCATTGCTACTTCAGGAATAATCATCACAAAAAGAGTTCCTCTTTAAGAGAAGCCAAACACATATCAGACCATAGAACTAATGATCGTATGAACTGCATTTGGTAGTACATGTCGCATGCTAAGATCGTTTATGCATGAAATTTATGTACAGAGGAGTGTTCTTTTAAGCATCAAGTTCTGATCTGCAGCGCCGCTATTAGCAAAACGAGAGTGGCTTGCAATTTTCAGAGTTCTTTGACTATTGAAAGAAAATTGTTCATGCACTCAGGAAAGCTAGAGCAGCAGTTCGATAAATTGTTATTCGTACTCTATCTATCATCATGCCAAACTCTCTTACCAGCATTTGGCAGCTGACAGGAACTACGGTACACACTGCAGTTCTTGTTTTATGTATAATTTGTCAAGCTATATATATATATATATTTTCAGTCTAGTAAATAATCTAAAAACACAATAATTCAAAAAATCATTTTCTACAATTAAGTTGTTCAAAATATATTTTTTCTTGACAAGAGTAGCAAGGTTGAGATCATATTTTTTACAATAATATAAGGGATGATGATTTTTAATGTGCCATATACGTTGACCTTTAGAACAGACAAATGGACTTAAAACTATTTTTCCAGCTTGAATTGGCATTACAAAATGCAATTACATTTTTTATTTAGCCTGATTACAAGTATTTCCACACATCAAATATAGGATAGCAAAAATAAAGGTAAGTTATTTTCCATATTCAATGTCATCGCCAACTCTAAGTATAAACAGGCATTATTATGGTGATAAATGAATTCATTCAAGAAATATTTTTGCCAGTATGGTATTCAGTGTGCGAAGACTGTGTCATTCCTTCTGGGCAGTCTGTCAGTGGTAGTGGAAAAATGATTTGGTACAAAATCCATTAATAGCCATAAACATAGAAGAAAATATTGCATAGTTCCAGTTCTGACATTTCAAATTCTTGTTTGATTTTTTCTTAGAAATTTTTTCATGGGACTTTTGCTATTATCTTATCAACATAGAGGAAAATGATGAGAATATCATTATCAATACATTGGACATACAAGATAGGCTCTGAGTGGCTTCTGTTGAATCCTGTCTTCATGAAATAACTGCCAATTCTAACATACCAGACACGAGGAGCTTGCTTCAACGCATAAAGGGCTTTTTTCAACTTGTACACTAAGTGTTCATAACCCATATGCTGTTTAATGTAACCAAAAAACTAAAACAGTTTTTACTCTATAATCATTTCAAATAAAGATAGAAAACTAAAACATAAAACTATACAAGTATGAAGAATTACTAAACAATATTCAAACAGTCGGGTATTGTACCTGGTTATAATTTTGAGGCCTCGTGCCTTGCTAATTCTGGAGGCACTGGGTTGTTGCTTTGAATGAGCATCTGTTTTAAATCGTAGAACACATCACTGTCATTGTGTGTCAGGAATGTCGTTGCCACCCCTGTCTTGCCAGCACGTCCAGTACGCCCAATACGGTGGGTGTACATTTCAATGTTTGATGGCATGTCAAAATTGATCACATGTGCAACATCTGGAATATCAATGCCGCGACCAGCCACATCTGTTGCGACAAGAACATTGAAGCGTTTATTACAAAAACCTTCCAAGCTTATCTCACGTTGTTCCTGTGTCTTCCCTCCATGAAGTGTGGTAACTTTTTAACCTGATTTATCCAGTTGCCTTGATAAAGAATCCGCAGTTTTCTTTGTGTTGATAAATACAATTGCTGTTTTATCTCCCAAGTCATTTAACAACCTCTGAAGTCTCCCCATCTTCTCAGTTTCCTTCAACATTATCACATGTTGAGCTATCAGCTCAGTTGCTTTGCCAACAGTACCTATGGTGACCACAATGGGATTTCGGAGATATTTCCGAGCTAAGCGTTCAACGGCAGATGGCATTGTTGCACTGAACATGTATGTTGTCCTATATATCCTCTTCTCGTCCAGGACCTCATCCTCATTCTCAGGCTTCAAATTACTTGAAGGCATTGCATCCAAAACTCCAACAACCTGAGGTTCAAAGCCCATATCAACCATGCGATCTGCTTCATACAAAACAACATAGTTGCACTGATTAAGAACAACATATCTTCATTCCAGGTAGTCCAGCAAGCGTCCAGGGCTTGCTATTACAATCTCACATCCCTGACTCAGCTTGAAACCTTGTTCTTCAATTGATTGGCCTCCAACAATTGAAACCACTCGAATATCCAGATAATGGGCAAATTTAATAGTCTCCTCTTCTATTTGTTGTGCAAGTTCTCTTGTTGGGGCCATTACAACTGCATAAGGCCCCTTAGCTTTAATTTCCTCCATCATAGGAGGGAGCCTTAATATATATGTCAACATGGGCAATACAAATGCAGCAGTCTTTCCCGATCCTGTTTCTGCAATACCAATAACGTCCCTCTGCTCAAGGCCAAGAGGAATGGCAGCCATTTGAACGGGAGATGGCTTTTTGTGACCAGCTTTATACACAGCTTTCAATACTTCTGACGGAAAACTTCCTTCTTCCCAATTGCGCATGGGTCGTGGAATTCGTGGAATTTAGAAACCCTTGATTCGGAAACCCTTGTATGAAATGTCGAAATCTTCTTGGACAATTCGCCAATCTCTCTCTGTCATTTCATCAAGCTTCTTTTCTGACCAATGGGGATCCACACGCATATCAAAGGTATCATAAACATTTGCAGCTTCTTCCTTTTGTCTTTGCGCTGCTGCCTCTTCTGGTTTCTCCTCTACCCCCTGTTTACTCCGTATTTGTGCCCTAAGCTCTTTCTCGTTCTTTGCTGCAAGCTTTTTCTGTTCCCTGCGATCTATCCCACCTCGGAACCCTCGACCAAACATCAACTGTGCTTCATGAGGATTTTGGTATAGAAAATTCGTATCCCTTGAAGTATCCTCAGTATTATCCCAGTCAAATGAAAATCGAAACTTCTTACTTGGCTTGATGAAGCGTTTCTTAGGCTTCTTTGTTCCCGGATCCTGTTCTCTAATAGTTTCTAATTCCTTGTCTTTCTCTCTTTCACTTTGCTTCTCAAGGCGTCCTTTCTCGTCTCCTCGATCAGAAGGCCTTTTTGCAGACAATGACCAACGTTTTCGTTGCTCCTCCAACCTTTTTAGTTCCTCCTCCAACCTTTTTGCTTCCTCTTCACGCAAGCTGCTCTCTTTGAGATTTTTTTCATATTTAATATGTATGATTGAGAAATTGATAAAAATATTTAAATATAAAATATTTTCAATAAAATGCTTTATAATTTAAATATTTTTCGACAATTAATATTTCTTTTTAAATATTTTTCACCAATTAATATTTCTTTTTAAACATCAAATAAAAAGTGTTGAAATTATCAAAGAATTATAATTTTTTTTATATGATAGATAGAGGTAACATCAAATTTCAAAGTTACATCAAGAAAAAATAAGTGTCACGTAGTGGTGAGTACTTGTCATCATAGTATTGTAATAAAAACATTTGTTCTAATTTTGAATTTTAATAAAAAAAAATTAGTTTAATTTTTTATTATTATAATTTTGAATCATTGTTATTTTAAAATTATATTAGAATAATTATATTTATGTAATATTAATTGTAACTCTTATTTTAATAAAATAATATAAACTAGCAATTACACTTTGGTGTGCAATGGGTATGCTGAATAGGCGTGGAAAGTCAATTGGGAAAAAAATGGTCTATTTTTTGGATAAATTTCTATAGTGCATGAGGTCAATTTGTGGTCATGATGTTTGTGCAGCAAAGGACTTAATTGAGAGGTGATAGCTTAAAATCAACTGTGCATCCACTTACAAGGATTCAATCATAATTGAAATGAAACCTTTGAATTGAGAAGATAATCAAGTTTTATTAGTAACAAGCTCATGTTATGTTTGCTACAGGGTGAGCATGAAAGAGGTTTGTTGGAAAGAGACACTGTTCCAGTGAAGATTGATGCATGCGAGATGCTTAGGAGCTGTCATTGATGGCAACCTATTCCATAAATCACATCCAGCGCAGGTTTTACTTTAGTGGCAAATATTCGCTAATGGTTAATAAATATTCATCAAATGCACAAACCAAATGCCGATTATTTTTTGTAAATAATTGTATCTCTATCAAGATTTCGCCAATAGAATCTACGTTTTTCAAACGATAAATTTAATATTTTCACACACTTTCTAAGGTTGTCTTAATAGATGACCATAATTTGGCAATAGCCATAGAAATATTTATTGGCCACGAGGACCCAATTTGCCTAGCACTTTGCAAAAGTGTGTCTCAATTCACCCCAATTTTTTGCCAACTCTATTATAATTGCCAATTAATTGGATGACCCATAATCACCTCAAAAATTACATAAGATGTGTTATAGTTAAGTGTGATTTGCCAAATATACCATATAAAATCCTATTGAATTCACCAAAAAAGGATTGGTATAAATATAGTCAAAGATCAGTTTTATCTCTACACAATTTCGTCGGTTGTGAGCTCTCAATTCGGATCACTAGTGAAGTTTCAAACTAGGAACAACCATCACTATTGGCTGCATTGGCGACTGCTAGTGACCTAAAGGTAAGTGATCATGTTTTTGAACTGTTATAATATTATCTTGAATTCATCTCTATCTATTTGCACTGTTGATTTTATTCTTATTCAATGGGGACCCGTCAATGGTCATCCAAGAGACCTCAGACATCTAGATTGTAGGTCGTAGGGCCAATGAATCATATAGTCTATAGTCTATTATTACTTATTAGCAAGTTGATATTTTTTTTGTAGCTTTTATTTCGTTGGAGATGTCAAACAGGAAGAAGGGTAGGAATCCTACATATGGGGAAGGCCAAGAGAGGCCAAAAAAATGCAAAACATTGTCATCGTACTTTGGTGTTGGCAAAAATTGTGGTGAAAATTAGGAAAGTTCAAGATTCACAACCTACACCACATATTGAACAAGCTGGCGAACTTGATATCTCAGATCACGATGAACTTGAAGAAGATTTTCTGGTAGATACCTAGGTTAGTTTGTGAGGAATTTTCAAATTAATTGGGTATCAAAGTATCCATTTACAGAACCACTGGAGAATCCAATTGAAGATGAGCCTCCAATAGAATGCAGGTGTAAGATTTTCACTTGGAAACATAAAAAGGAAAAGAGATTGCAACTAAAAATTGACACCATAGAAAAGCATATTGGTAAAGTTTACAAAAAACAAATAATATAGAAAAGGACCCAGTAGTTGAGCATGTACCAATTGTTGTGAGGGTTGTTGATACCTTTTTTAATAAATATTAAACAAATAAAACCTATTGTTTGAAACAAAAAATATCAATTTTTGTTAGGAAATGTACCAAAATTTGTTAGGAAATGTACCAATAGTTGTTAAGAAATGAACTAATATTGTAAAAAGTAACCAATCAGGTGATGCCATGTTAGCTGCACAACTATTGGGGTCTCTTTTGCACGTCTATTGGTCTCACTTTTTTGGGGGGCTGTTTTGGACACCTTGACAAAAAGCATGCTGATGTGGCATCATATTTGATGATGTGGCCTTGAAACCTTAGTTATAAGTAGGGGACTTGCCAAGTAAGCTGCTGTAAAAAAATCGGAGTGATTTGAAATTTCCAAGTAGGATTTTGAGAAGCGTGAAGTTAGGGTGCACAACTACTGGGTCCTTTCCCCTAGATGGAGTTGAAAAATCAGTGATAAAATGGAAAACAAAGGGGGAATGTAAGCATGTGAGGAATGCCGAAGAATTTTATTTTTAGAAGAAAATACAGACAAAGCCTATTGAATTTAAAGGTTCTATTGAAACTATTTTTTGAAAAGAAATGCTAATAGAACAACTTGGAAAAATTGTTCAGTTAAGTGTTGTTTTTTATATTTTGAGCAAAGGGTGTGCTATGACAGACTACCCATAAATGAGTGGTCTATTACACTTTTTGAAAGTTCCTAACTATCTTGATAGTCACTAGTTAGTAAACAGTAGATGAGAATGGGTAAGTTGTCTTGCCGAGGTTGAAAAATAAGATGTAAAGGAAAAAATAAAAGAGTCAAACTTTATTGTGTTCTCTTTAGATGAAGTTACGATAATAGATAATACTTTGTGGGTATGCATGCATGTTTATATTATACAAAATCATGCCTGCCAACTTCATCTACTATCTGTTGCTAAAATGGAGGATAGTGTGACAACGAAGAATTATTTCAATTAGTCAAGAGTTGTTTAATTGAATATGGAGGTATGGATGACATGATGATTGCCAAAAAGTTGGTGTGTGTTGGAGTGGATAAAGCTTCAGTAATGCAAGGTCACTAGAATGATCTTTGCACAAAGATCTAAAATTCTTTTGCACCTTACATTACTAGCATTCACTACGTGGCCCACAGAAGGAATATAGCTTTTGGAATTTTGAGCAAACATACTCTAGTAAAAAAAATGAACATTTAATCAGAGGTCTCTACTCACACTTATGTCGAAGTCCTAAACAATTTATGGAATCTTAACACTTTACTAATAGAATAATCGATGGAAACAAGCTTCTTAAGGATAATGATGCCAGATGGATCTCTTTGGATGGACCAATGCATCCATTTTTTTTTCAGAATATGCACCCTTGATTGGATTATTTCACACAATCACGATGAGCTAGAGCAACCAAAATATTGTGACTTTCTTCAGAGGCTAAGTAATATAGAGACAATCTTAACTTTAGCAGCTCTTCTCCCGATGCTAGAGGGAATGAAGAATGTTATGAAAAAATCCCAAAAAAGAGCTATGTATATTGTAGAATACGCTAAGCTGAGTAAGATGACATGCCTCAACCTTGATAATCTCTATGGATCTCAACCAACATTATTTGATGAAAAATTCGCTAAGTGGTGGACACTCATAGATTTGAATAGTTCTGATAACTTTTTACAGATTGATGCAAACATGGAGTTATGTGCTAGTGTATGCAGAGATGAGATACCAATGCACTACTTTGCCATGGTCGAGACTGAGGAACTAGTAAAGTGGCCCAAGAAGTGACTAGCAAGAGTTACAAGGGAAGAGTTTAGCAAGGTTGTTGAGTCTATAACTACTTCTGTGAAGAAAATTATCTGTGATCTTTCCTCACATATTAGAAGCAGATTCCCTCCTGAGAAATTGCTTGAAGCCATGTCTATTGTGTTTTCTTAATATTGGAACCTCAAGAATTCAACTAATTTTTGAACTAAGCTACTCACTTTGATAAATCGATTTTGCAAATCCAAATAATTCAATGAAGTAACTATAAATGGAATTTTAATTGAAACTCTTCTTAGAGAGAAATCAACCCATTTTGCATACACTATGAGGGAACAATATGACTTAATGGAGAACCCCCATGAAGAGGGATCAATAATAAGGCTTTGGAAAAATCTAGGTTGGAGTGAAGTGATGCGTGATTCAATATCAGAATATTTCAAGCTTGCTGATTTATGTCTTACCATGATATTGGGTTTGGTGGAGGATAAGAGAGTTTTTAGTGCTTTGGGGTTCCTAAAATCAAAGATAAGAAATAAACTAGATAAGAATTTGGAAAATTTCTTAAGGCTCTATACATCTAGGTATGATGTCTACAGTTTTTCGTTATGATGCAGAACTGAAAATTTGGAGGTCCAAATGTGAAAGAAGAGGTTTGGGCAACACTTCAAACCAAATTGGAAGTAAGACAATTGACTCATGTACTAGACCTATTGGTAGCATTGAGATGCGGTTCAACGGAGGTATGCATACTCAGATTGAAGAAAACAAAGACAGGAATCAAGGAAGCTCTGAATTTGTTGAGGAGGAATGACAACTTTAAGAGATTTAGCACTAGTAGTTCCTAGGTATTTATTAATCTTATTACTGAATCCATCATTCATATTACAAAAACTTATTATTGTGGTTGATAAATTGATGATATTTTATGTGTCTATCATCTTTTTGTAATTAAAATTTAATATTGATTTGTAATTGCATTTTTCAACTTCCTAATTTTAGATAGAAAATAGCAGAATAAAAGAGCATGATGTGTTTATTGATAGAGAGATGTTTATTTAGACATGTTTGAATTTTCATTAATTTTTTCAAAATATAGCCATATGATACAATTCATTCAATACACAACTCTGTGTGATTCTCTATGCAAAAGCCAATATAAATTTTAGAACCCTTTGCAAATGACCCTGAATTCCTTTTTATAGAAACAAGGAGGTAACAATAGCTTTAATTCTATTTGCAACATGTGAAGACTCAACATCAAAATCAATTACCAAGGCACTGAATCTATTGTCCCATCAGTATCACAAACTTAGTACAATTTTACAAGGTTGAAGGTATCTATGACCATTATAGGCCGGATTAGAAATTTAGCATTTGTTACATGTCTCCTCATCCTATTCAAAAAATAAAGTTCAAAATTGAAACTTAATTCAAGCCATGACAAATTAAATATAAAGAATACTAGTGCACAAAACCTAGAAATCGGAAATAGAGAAAGGCAGAAAAGTTAAAATCTTAGAGAAATCAAGAATACAAATTTACAAGGTTGAAGGTGTGCATCATAGGCTAGATTAGTAATAGTGAGTGCTGCATTTTTGCTATTCTTAAAACAAAGTTATTTCAAGCGATGTCAAAAGAAAAAAAACATTGAAATTAAGAGCAAAGCAAAAAACTATAAAATACATATTATGATTCATGAGATGTTTCGGCTTTTTTTTGTAGGGTTCTCCACTCTCCATCTAATGGAAGTCTAATTTCTTTTAAAGTATAGTAAGTCAACTACAACTTTGTCAGCAATCCATATTTGAAAGAGTGACTTGACTCCACTGTTTCACCTAATATCGCATTCAAAGTTGTCAATGGTTTGATGAAATCTAGAAAGTTGTGAGGAGTTGTGTCCTTAGGAAGCAAGTCTAAATCAGACTTCATTGTGTCGCCCATCTTTTTTCTGAAAGCTTATTTTCAAATGAATTTATTTGATGTGTCAACACTCTTCAGAGAACCAAGATTTAACAAACGGGTTGTCTTTTGTTGCAGCTTCAATAACATTTTCCCACCTTTATCCAGAAAATTTTGTGCTTCCCTTAGTTTTGGCATTTTTTGAATGATAGATGATGCCTTAATTGAGGCATCAATGCAACTCTTAATTCCCTTGGATGCCAAATAACTATCAATGTTACTATAGACTTCTTGCAAAATCTGTTTTGCAATATTCTCTTTTGAATTAACATTTTTGTTCTTCTCAATGTGCTCTTTGAGCTTCCAAAAAAATACTCTCAGACTTTCATTCAATTCCAACCATTTACACAACTTGTCACTCCCTTGCATTATTTCCCCCCAAATGTTTTCTTTTATATACTTCACTGTATTTTTCATATTGTCCTTCAATCTGTCTTCTTAACTTTTAATTTTATTATTTGCATTTTGCAACTCTTCTTTCATTTGTGCACATTTTTTTCATTCTTACTTTTCTTTCTCTTCCCAATGTTTTTCTTTTTCTGTCTCATGCTCCAATTGGTTCCTATAAATTTTTATTTAAGGCAATAGAAGACTCTAGGTTTTTATATAATTTTGCTAAAGTGACTCTTTCATCATCAATTTTTTTAATACTTTCATCCAATTTTTCCCCCAGTTCGTTCAGTTCTGCCCCCATTTATTTCTACACTGTAGCTGCTAAGGTAGAGGCTGAATTTTTTATCCTTTTCTATAATTCATTGCACTTGTTATTTGCTGCTTTTCTCTTTTCTTTTTCATTTTCCAGGTCTACCTGTAACTTTTCCATTTGTTTCACTACCTTATTTTTCTCCCTCTCCATCTTTAGCAGTAAAGTGTAGATCACTTTGTTTGTATTTTTTGACACACTAATTTTGTACACATTTTGAACTTTGGAAAAATCCATTTGGAGGGCGCTCACGTGAAATTTAGAGGCATCTATCTGACTCTGTGGTGGATTTTTATCTTTATTTGGGTGCATAACAACCATGAACTTTGTCATATCTTTTTTTGGGTCATATGTGGGAAATACCTTGTTCGATGCAAGATGTTCCTCTAAAGCTGCAATAAGGGAACCCCTCTTCAATGTATTCTTTTTTTCTTTATTCATATTTGTTGTTTGTGCAAATTTATTAAAAAAATTATTGTAATGAAAATCCTATTTTTCTGAAGCAATTGAATGTTTGAAAGGTGAAATAACACTTGCAGGGATATATGAGGCTCCACCCATGCCTGTGGTTATAACTAATGCATTTTGAGGAGTACCAAAAGCCATTCCTAATCATGTCCCTCCTTCACTTGCAATTGTAGTTTTTATACTCTTTTGAGGGGTTCGTTCTGAAGATATTTTTGTACTCACTATTGTTGCCATAAACTTTTGCTTCTTCACATTGCCTTGATCACTAGGATTCTGTATAGTATCTACTACTATTGTCCTCTTGTGAGAGATATCTTGTTGTTGCACTTGATCAGGACAACTAGTATTAGTACCCATTCCATTCCCACTAGTGGCAGTGGCACTTGATTGAACACTAATAGAAATACTATCCCAAGGTTCCCCACTAGTGGCAGTGGCACTTGATTCACCACCAATAGGAATATCATGTTGTGGTAGTGGTTGTGATTGAATCTATGTGTCTACAAAAGGTGGTTTCGAAGCTCTAACAAATTGAAATAGAGACGCAAGGCAATGAGTAGTACCTTTTTGTGATGAATCAAGTCCAATGACTAGTTTCTCAGGATGTTTTGATTTTAAAAGTGATGGAAGTGGTACCTCAAGTGGTAACCAAGGGCCTTCTCCTCTCAGACCTAGACCACCACATTCAAAACCCATCTTTTCCACAATGTTTGCCCCTTTTCTATATTTTTCTTTCATGGGAGCATCGACTCCACTAAATTTTGCAGAGAGTATAGTAGCTGTTGGAGTAACCTTTACCTCAACCTCATACTCATTTTCATCATCACTTCTATCATATCCTTCTATGAGATGCTCCATATTCCACAATTCGCTAAACTCAATATCCTCGTCGATTTCAGCATAGTCTTTTATTCACTGAGATTCTTCCTCATAGTCCAAAAATCTACTTTGGTTTGAGTCCAATTTTTGTCTTTACATTCATGTAATATTTTTTTGGGAATAGCGTTGTTAGATGGATTGGCAATTTTTGGGTAGAAAATACAGGACCTCCTATTTTTATTTTTATTTTGGATGCCCTGCTTTATTGTTTTCTATGTGTGCAATGCCATAATTTGTGATGACAATTCTTTTGTTGAAATTTTATTGTCAGCGGTAATTTCCTCAATCTCTTTTTGACCCGATCCCAAGATTCCATGTTTCTAAGCTTTTCTAGCAATGATTTACTTTCATTTTGACATAACCTTTCAAATTTCCCAATTTTCTTAATCCTTATTTGAATGATGCTAAGTGAATCATATTGCCAATGTCCCTCAACACCAAAGCTAAAATTGTCAAAAAATCATGTGCCACTTCGAATGCTTTTCTGTCAAATGTGAACCCTCCACATGAGAAAGGAAACGAAGGAAATATGCTCTTCTTTTGCTGACCATGAAAGAGTACATCTATTCTCTCCAACTGTCATACATATTCCAATGCAAAAACCCTCTTTGTCACATGTATTGGAAATTTGTAGGGGTCTATTGCTGATCTGTAAAACCTTAACGCAGTGTAATCTTCCATGAAGAACCAGTCAGCCAATTGTATTTGACTTCCGATTTGAATGCAATCTCTACAAGACATTGACAATCTAGGCATTGGAGCGCTTGTAATTTCATTATACATCAGTGCCAAAATGAAGTCTACAAAATGGTTGTAGTTATTTCTGTTATCATCCATCCTTATCTTAGGTGTCCTTTCATATATTGGAAACTTTTTTCTATTCTGAGTCTTCTCATCAATATTATTGACCTCAATGTGAAGCTTATTGGTCTCGAATATTACACGATACTTTGATAGAAGAAGATAGCACAAGTAGCATGTGAACCTACATGTCTTATAGGAACCTATTTTAATCATTAGTAATAGTGTTTGCATGGATTTAACAACATGCTCAAACAAATTAAATCTTACTGGTTTTATTACGCCATGGATATTAAAAATCATTTCAAGAAGGTTGGAACCCACTTCTCTATCAGTTTCCAATCCTAGGAAAATGTTAGCAAGGAAATAGTATCCTGAACCCATGGCACAAAAATATTATAATCATAAGGAGGCTTATGATTATGATCCAATCTAGTACCACACATTGTTAGACCTTTGATAAATGAATCTTTATAATTTGCATTGATTCTGTCATATTGCTATACCAACTTTCCTAGGTCAATGCAGATGTTTGAGTTTTGTGCTTAAAACCCTAGGTTCAACAAATGAGGAAATTCTCCCTTGGTGATGGACAAAATTTACTCTTGAGTATTTTTATTGACAATTTCTTGTGTATCTTCATCATAATTTTGGGCAAAGACCGTGACAATTTATGGGCAAGGGAATACTTCAGGTAACACCATGCTGGGAAGTCCAGCATACTATGATGCAATTTTATTTGTACTTGCATTTAACATTGTGTTAAAGACAATATATTTTTTCCTGTCTAGATCTCTCACTTTATTAGACAATGCATATCTAATTTATATGATTTTCTTTTTACCATGGATAATAGGGTCATAAATATCATGGTATTCATCAGTGAAACCTGCTATTTTAACCAGTTCGGTTAAGTTTATTTTTTTATTCACCTAGGTTTTAGTTGTACTATCCGGTTTCCCCATCACTGGTACTATTAATGGTTCAAAATAATGCTAACCCTCAAGTTGAACCCCTAATTCTAGGTCTACAATCTAAATGGTAAACCATGATTCAAAAATTAAAAACGTAGGATGTAGGTGCTCTAGATTTTACCCAGAATTTCTATTTGAGTAGACTGGCATAGAAAGACTCTATTTCATTCCTTAATCTAGTAGTTATTTTTGAATCTCCCTGGATTTATTGGTTTGTCTAAGAATCGAAATACCATTATGAGTCCCTTAGTTTTAAAACCCTCAAAAGTTCAAAAGTCAAACCTAAAGGGCAAAATTTCTAGAATCGTGTTGTAATTTTATAAATTATTATTAATAACTATTCACTGTCGTAGGGCAAAAAATTCATTGCTTCTTTCTAAATTCTGAGGACTGACAGTCTGACACATCACATGAGTCACTTTTTCGAAATGTTTTTGAATACTTTTTTTTTTATTGGTAATTGGCCAAAGCTTGAATAGCCTTTGAATGGAGCTGTGAACCAGTGGGGACACAGTAGGGAGTCCCATCCCTATTACATATCTTTGAATTATTATTATTATTATTATGTTTGATTAGATCAACCCCAATACCTTTCCCATCCTATGGAAGGCCAAGAGTCACAACTTAGAATTCCACTTCAGATGTCCCTATTGGGAATTGAACTTGGGTCTCCACAGTGAGAACCCAGTGTTTTAACCAATTAAGCTCAACCCCTTGGACATTTTTGAAGACTTTTTAATCCTTCACAACTTCTGCCCAAAATAGAGCTTATTACACTTAATTAAGTATACATTTACAAATTTAGAATTTAACTATACTTAATTAAATGTTTATCATTTATGGAAGTCTTTGTTAGAGTAATTGGGTCTTTACTTGATTAATTAAACATTATTTGTTTAATTCTTTAAGTTTCCAATTATCTTTTTACACTTAAGCTAACATTAGGTGCATATAATTAATTATTTTAATTAATTATTATGTGCAAACCTAGGGTTTTCCCTTTTTAGGGTTTCTTGACCTATTAGAGGTTATTTTTCTTTTCATTGTATCATCTTTTCAATATACATTTTTTTTGGTGAATTGGAGCTCTCTTTTTTGGAGAATATTTTTCCTGTGTTTTTCTTGTTCTTCAAATTTTGCTTCATTGCTTCTCCTTGTAACAGGTTATTTGGCTTGTAGAAGATCTTCAGGCTACTGTGGGGTTGTATTTCTCAACTCATATAGTCTTCCAGTAGAAGTTTGCAAAAAAAATTATCATTCCCACATTTCGCCCGAAATACACCTAACGTCGTTGATCTGTGATCATCCAATAGATGACAATATCCTTTGTCAGTTTCTGTGGATCCCATTGTACATAGGATTTTTTCCACCCAAATGCCACGTCATCTGACACTTCATCGTCCCATGGGCCATAACCTTTCTTTCATGTTGCGCCACTCCACCGGGCCGCCCCACCTTCACCCGGCCATTGCGCCGCTCCGCCCCAGCAACACCTCTGCCCGCCCCGAGCTCCACCTCCACCCGGAGCACCACCTGCTCCTCCTCTCTAGTCCTTTTGAGAGGGGGTTGGTTTTTTGGGCCTAGATCATGCATCTGGAGTCAGATTTTGGCAAACGAATAGGCATTGGAAAGGTGATTCCAAACCAGACCTCATGGTGGTAGAATTTTTTCTTGGATCTATTGTTTGACTATGTTTTTTACCAGTCAAAGTCGGGCTTCTTTTTTGCACTTCTGGGGCCATAGAATGGGGAAACGGACTCCATTTTTTGAAAACGAATAGGCGTTGGAAAGATCTCAGCATGCTCTATTCATATTTGTGATCCTTTTTCTCAAAATGTTCACCAGGTACATGAGATATCAGTTTGAAGTTTTTTTTTCTTATGCACTACTTCCTTCTCAGTACTATGTACTAGGGTTTGGGTTTCTCCATTTTGGGGGGGTGTTTTTTTCTCACTTTCTGTCATTTATATCAAAAATCAGGAACACCTAAACTCTCAAAACAAACAAACCCTTCTGCATCTTCTGTCTATTCTGAAAGATCACATAATAAAAAACAACCAACAAGTAGGTGCAGGTGCAGAGTTCTTTTCTTTGTTCTCATGGAAGATCCTTCAGTTGAGTTGTTGACTTCACACAACTATCACACCTGGAAGCCCCGCATCAAAAGGCTTCTCAGGTCATGAGGGTTGTGGGCTACATTGGATGAGGTTCAGCCAGACCTTCACTGTCCTTATGAGGTTCTTATGTACCGGAACAAGCTAGATGAGGCCATGGGTTTGATCGCTTTGCATGTCTCTGATAGTCTTCTGTTTCACCTTGATGAGTTGCTTACTCCTCGAGATATGTGGTTGAAGTTTGATTCTCTCTTCGGGAGGGTCAATGAGATTCGGGCATTACAGATTGAGGTAGAGTTGACTTCATTGTTACCTGATACCTTTCCCACTATTGAGGATTTTTTGAACAAATTCAAGACTACCAGATCTGTTCTTCAGGGATGTGGAAAGAACAAGACCGATACAGAGTGCATTCATTTGATTCTTTCAAAGATTCGGGGCCCCTTTCAGTTTTTTGCCTCTGCTTTCTACTCTACCATGGATGGTTTGGGTACTAATTTCACCATGCCTAGCTTTGATGTCTTTTGTGAGTGCTTGTCTCATGAGCAATCTCATCTTTCTCAGTTGGATATGCTCTCAGGCTCCAAGAACAAAGCATTGGTTGCTCAGTCCTCTAGGGAGAAGGACAAACAGAAGCAGAAATCAAAGAAGAAAAAGCCTTCTACAGGTAGTGAGAATTCCTCCAAGCCTGCTCCTAAGTCTGATTCAAAACCAGTTCCTCCCAAACAAGGGAAACCTTCATAGTTCGGTGAGTCTTCCTCCAAGACTAAGAAGAAATCATTAGACACTTACAGTTTTTGTGCAAAGGATGGACATCCAGTTTCCAGGTGTTGGAAATGATTAGGGGCTTTAGAGAAAGCCATGCAGCAGCATCACATTTCCTCACCTCAAGCGTCTTCTCCTTCCATAGGGAAAGGTCATGCTCTCACTGCTAGAGCTTCGACCTCTGGGTCCACTTGGATTCTAGATTCTGGTGCTTCTCACCATATGACACACACTCAGTAGTTGGTTACTTCTCTTGCCTCTTGTGGTATTTCACAGATTGCAGTGGGTGACTCAGTTTAGCTTTCCGTCTTGGGTTCAGGTTCTGTCTCTTTGGATGGGGGTACTCTATAGGATGTTCTGGTTGTCCTTGACATCTTGATGAACCTCCTATCCATTTATCAGATTTTCCACTCTGGCTCTGGTAAGACAGTTGAGTTCTCACCACATGATGTGGTTATTCGGGACCTCCATGACCCTGATTTGGTTGTGGCTTCTGGTAGTGTGGATTCTACATCTCGTCTCTATAGATTTGATGAATTTGAGCCCTCTTCGAGTACAGGTTCATCTCTCATAGCACATGCAGATTCAGTGAGTAAGCTTTGGCATGAGTGATTAGGCCATGTCAATTACAAATATCTTCAGCAGATGAGTACACAGGCACTTGTTCTTGGGCTCCCACAGATTTCCTGCACTGATGGTGTTTGTCATGGTTGTGTTCTTGGCAAGCATCACAGAGATCCCTTTTTGAAAGGGAGAGCCTCTCATGCTTTGGCACCCTTGGAGTTGATTCATAGTGATCCCATGTCATTTCCCACTCCTTCTTTTTCAAGGGCCAAGTATGTACTCACATTTATTGATGACTTCTCCAGACGCACATGGGTGTACCTTCTTAAGTACAAGTCTGATGTCTTTGATTCATTTCGAATCTTCAAAACATTTGTCGAGAAGTAGTCTGGTTGTTCTATTCGACGGATACATACAAATAATTGGGGGGAGTATGTGAATCAGGCTTTCAGAGATTTTTGCACTGAGCATGGTTTGCAACATCAGTTTACTGTTCCCTACACCCCTCAGCAGAATGGTGTCACTGAACACAAGAACAAAACTTTACAGGAGATGGCGAATTGTATGATTCAGTCTAGGTCCATGGATTCGTCCTTTTGGGCTGAGGCAATCAATTATGCCAACTATATTCAGAATCGGATGCCTCACAAGGCTATTCGACATATGACTCCTGAGGAGGCTTGGTCTCATGACAAGCCTGATGTTTCCTTTTTTTGGGTATTTGGTAGTGAGGCATGGGCCTTTATTCCTGATGCTCAGAGGAAAGCCATGGAGCGGAAGAGCCGACTACTCATTTTTGTTGGCTACTGTGAGGATGTTAAGGCATACACATTGTTTGATCCTGATTCCAAAGAGGTCCTGTTTTGACGGGATGTTCAGTTTGATGAGCATCTTCCCACAGTGGTTACCCCGACTCTGATGTCTACTCCTCTACCTACTCTAGCCATTGCACCACTTTAGGATCTTTTTGAGGATGATTTTTATGATGGTGCTGATGATCCACCATCCCCACCCCCACCATCCCCACCTCCACCTGCTCCACCTCAGATGCCCAAGTGGGCTCACCTTACTGTTGCAGTCGTAGGTCCTCTGGCTGGTGATCCTTCACATACTCGTTGCACTCATTCTCACATAGTGGGTTCTAGTCTTTTGAGTCATGCTATTTCAGATGATCCTCAGAAGTTTTTAGAGGCGACAGGTCACCCTGAGTGGGATTGTGCTATGGAGGAGGAGTATTCTTCTTTGATGAGGAATCATACATGGGATCTCTGTCGTCTTCCTAAGGGCAGAAAGATGGTTAGGTGTCGTTGGTTGTATCGCACTAAATATGTTGCTGATGCTTCCATTGATAAGTACAAGGCACGTCTTGTTGCGAAGGGTTTTTCAGAGGTTGAGGTTATTGATTACTCTGAGACATTTTCCCCTGTAGCCAAGATGAATTCCATTCGCTTTGTACTCTCTCTTGCAGCTTCTCAGTGTTGGCCTATTTTTCAGATGGATGTGAAGAGTGCCTTCTTGCATGGGGATCTACAGGAGGCAATCTACATGGAACAACCTCAGGGATTTGTGTAGGATAGTTCTTTGGTTTGCAGACTTCGACATTCATTGTATGGTCTCAAACAGGCCCCTCGGGCTTGGTATGAGAAGATGGACTCTTTCTTGCTCTCCATTGGGTTCCCTCGCAGTCATTCTGATCACAACATCTACATTCAGCTTCTTGAGGGTGACATTTTGATTCTTGTGCTATATGTTGATGATCTTCTCATCACGGGTAGCTCATCCTCTATGATTCAGCATATTCAGCATGCCTTGATGGATCAGTTTGAGATGACAGATCTTGGTCTCTTGCACTATTTCCTTGGTCTTCAGGTGATTCAGTCTTCTGATGGGATCTCTCTCTACCAGCAGAAGTATGCTCTTGACATGCTTTAGCACTTCGGCATGCTTGATTGCAAGCTTTCTCCCACACCATTTCAGTTAGGGGTTGTTTTGACCACAACTTGTCCCACTCCTTCAGTCGATTCTACACTTTATAGGTAGTTGGTTGGCAGTTTGTTGTACCTAACTCACACCCATCCTAATATTTCCTTTGCGGTTGGTCTTGTCTCTCGCTTCTCCCATGATTCTCATGAGAGTCATTGGCAAGCTGCCAAACATATTTTGAGGTACATTCAGGGCACTAGTTCTCATGGCATTCATTATACATCAGGGGAACCACACATTGTTGGCTACACTGACTCAGATTGGGCTGGTGATGTCATTGATCGGAAGTCTACTTCCGGCTTTGTTTTCTGTCTTGGCTCTGGTCCTATCACATGGTCTTGCAAAAAGTAGACTGCTCATGCATTATCATCTACAGAGGCTGAGTGCCGCTCTACTGTGCTCGCTAGTCAGGAGATCCTATGGCTTTGACAGTTGATGACTGAGTTTGGTTTTCCTCCTGATAGTCCCACTGTTCTTTGGTGTGACAATCAGAGTGCTATTCATATATCCCGCAACCTGATAGAGCATCAGTGGACAAAGCACATTGAGCTTCACATGCGTTTCATCTGTCAGTTGATTCAGGATGGTGTTCTCATTTTGGAGTACATTCCCACTTCTGAGCAGGTTGCAGACATCTTCACGAAACCTTTTGCATCGCCATGCTATCTTCAGTTGCGCTCTATGCTCAGGGTGAAGGAAGTTGTCCTTGGGGGGTCTTTATGAGGCCTTCCTTCCTTCTTCTTCTTTCAGCATGTTCTTTTATCTCTTTTTGGAGAGGAGTTTTTTTCCCACTGGGTTTTCTCCTTTGTCTCCATTTCATAGAGATTTCATTGTATTTGGGTACCTGATCAGGCCTTGTTGCCAGGACCCATCTTTCATGCTTTTAGTAGTTGATCTAGGTTTTAGCTTCTCCCTAAGTCTAGCTTAAGGGGGGGTGTTAGAGTAATTGGGTCTTTACTTGATTAATTAAACATTATTTGTTTAATTCTTTAAGTTTCCAATTATCTTTTTACACTTAAGCTAACATTAGGTGCATATAATTAATTATTTTAATTAATTATTATGTGCAAACCTAGGGTTTTCCCTTTTTAGGGTTTCTTGACCTATTAGAGGTTATTTTTCTTTTCATTGTATCATCTTTTCAATATACATTTTTTCTGATGAATTGGAGCTCTCTTTTTTGGAGAATATTTTTCCTGTGTTTTTCTTGTTCTTCAGATTTTGCTTCATTGCTTCTCCTTGTAATAGGTTATTCGGCTTGCAGAAGATCTTCAGGCTACTGTGGGGTTGTATTTCTCAACTCCTATAGTCTTCCAGTAGAAGTTTGCAAAAAAAATTATCATTCCCACATTCCGCCTGAAATACACCTTACGTCGTTGATCTGTGATCATCCAATAGATGACAATATCCTTTGTTAGTTTTTGTGGATCCCATTGTACATAGGATTTTTTCCACCCAAATGCCACATCATCTGACACTTCATCGTCCCATGGGCCATAACCTTTCTTTCATGTTGCTGTTCAATGACACGTGTTTCCGATGGAAGTTTACAAAAAATAATAGACATCTCACAATCAACCCAAAATACACCTTAAGTTGTTGATCTCTGCTCATCCAACAGATGGTGGTATCTATTGTCACTTGTTGTCAGTCCCATTATCAATAGGATTCAAATATGTATTAAATATATAATTTAAATATGTAATTTCAAACTTGCATGATATTTCATTTTTTTTATTGATAATTTTTGTATTCTATTACTTGGAAATAAAATATTACAAATATAAAAGTATAAGTGGTATAGTAAAACTACTAGAGTTCTGCCACCACAAAAAAACCCCCCAAAACCACCATTCCCAACAAAAAAAAACCCTACTACATATAGAAACCCCACAATTCCAATTCAGCCTACCAAAATTGTTAGCAAACATCTCCTCATACATACAAAGTTGGGGATAAAATAGACATGGAACAAAAAGATACAAATATACAACACCAAACATCATTGGTCATAGAAAGATTAACCTAGAAGTAGCCTGTACTCATAGTCATTATAGAATTATGAGAGGTGCTTCATTGCTTGGGTGGTCTTGGGTCTCAGTTGTAACTCTCGACTCACCTCTTCTCATGCCACTTCATGAAGGACCCTTAAAACCTCACCAGACTGCATCAATCTTGCATACATTTTGAAGGCCTACAACCCACACCAAGCAAGATCTCTGAATCTTGGCTTCAAATCATCACCACCCCATCGAATGAGTGGTAGTGGCACCACCAGACCAACCACCCCTACCTTAGGAACAATGTCCACCTTCATTACCACATGAGCACACACACTATCCATATTTAATAGGTAGTTTGAATCAATTACAACTCTCAAGATATTTTTTACCTTGTCCATCTTGTCCTCAATCTAGAAACCCCAAACAGTAATCAATGAATACTCCATGTTTGTCCTATCTAGTGATGACCTACATGGACAATTTCCTCTCCCAACAACATTTCCACACTCTCATACATTCACTCATTTCTTATTTCTTATCCGTAAATCGTCCGAGAAATGAGACTAATTTCTTATTAGTATGGAAGGAGAAAATGGTTTCCACACTTCTTAAGAAACCCAAGACAATGTTGCAAATGCAAATAGTATGATACCGAGAAAATGGCAATCTAACTACACTCCGTGACCCATCTAATCTACCCAAGCTTTAAACACCTCACACTCAATTTTAACATCCAACATCAGTGGCAGTTGGCATTTTCCATTAATGACAAACTTTGCCATTCCTCTGCATGTACTAGTTCAGCTATATAATTTGTTCGTACAAGCCGATATTAAAGCCGCATACATGTTAACCATTCAATGGTATGCATATGATAAGACAATATCACTGCATATAAATGGCTAGTTGTCATGGGTCCCATTACACATAAAATTTTTGCCACCCAAATTCCACGTCACTTAACACTTCATCGTCCCATGGGCCATAGCCTTTCTTCATGTCGATGTTCAATGACATGTGTTTTCGGTAGAAGTTTGCAAAAAAAATCGTTCCCACATTCGGCCCGAAATAGACCTTACGCCATTGATCTATACTCATCCAATGGATGATGGTATCTGTGCCTAAAATTATATATGAAGAATAATAGTATTTAAAATATTAATAAATATTTTTTAAATTATATTGATTATATTTTATTTGTTAATATGTTGAAAATTATAATGGCAATAAATAGTTAAAAGTATTCCCAATATTTATAATAATCATATTCAAAGTAGTGACTAGAAATTAATCTATTAAGAAAAAGAGACTAAAAGGATTTAGAATAAAGCAATATACTTCAAAACAAATATAAAATAAATTAATATATATTTATTTATCAGTAATTAAATTAATTATAATTTTAATTATAAATTACAAGTATCATATGATATAAATATTTTAAACTCATTTATGTATAAGATATTAAATATATTTTCATCTTTAAAATCTTACATTTAATAAAATTTTAACTTTTATTTAACAAAATATTCTATTTTATTTAAGCGTATTATTTAATTCTAGATATTTATTAATGTATAACATTTATATTAAAATTAATAAAAATTATATTAAAATTTATAAAAATTATATTAAAATATGTAAATTAAATTTCTATAATCTTTAACTTTTTAATTTTATTTTAATTCCTCAATTCAAAGACTAAAAATATTTGTCCCCAAACTTCAACATATAAGCTTGCTATCTACATAGTAGAGGTAAATAGCCTACCAAAATAGAAGCAAAGAAAATAAACACAAATCTAGCATGATATTTATGACAAAATTGTAGCAGCCAACTCTTTATAGTTAAAAAAAAATCAGTATCATTGACACTGAGTTTGTTCTTTAACTTTAGACAAGAAATTAGAATAGATCTATTATGTTTGACACTATCTTCCCTCCTTTAATTACTATCCCATAGATGGAATCTTCTAATTCCAACTTGTGTTCAAAATGGAATTTCTCTTTCTCTCTACTCAAGATTCCATTTAATGAGATTTGACATTTGTTTAAAATTTTATATTTTTTAATGGTGAAAATTAAATTTAATATCCATACAAATTAATAACTATTTAAGCTATTTGAGAACATAATGATTATGTTAAGTATCTTGCTATGGCAGGAACTAATAATACAGTGAAATAGAAAGCATTTATAAATCCATAAAAGGAAAATTGAAACGAACTAGAATTTGCAAAATTTTCATTAATATGTTGCGAAAATTTAAGATTTTTAACTATCATAGTCCCTGTCCCTCCAAAAATTTAAAGACAAAATGAGGGAGGTTACGTGGAAATAGCTAAAAGAAAAAAACTACTAGGGGCTAGGGCATTGGCAGTGGATGGTGGACCAATGGTATCCATAAAACAAGACAAAAAATTGAAACCCTTCATGGGCAACCCTAAGGGTCTTGCCCTCCGGCTAGGTAGAATTATTCACAGATAAGAAGCTCAGAGAATTCTTTGAGTCATCTATAGTCTTGAAATTCATCCAAGAGAAACCATTTCCGAAGGAAATCCTTACCAATCGGTACCCATTTCTTATGTCATGTCAACTGCTCAGCATTCAGGTCCAAAAGAAAAGGTTGCCTAGACACATTTTAGTTAGGGAGGAGAAGCTTGGGTAAATCACTTGCCCAAGGGATCCCCACCCTTACTTTTGCAAATATTATAATAGTAACATAATCCCCAAGGAATTCTTCTTTGAACACTCTCCTTAACAACATCAACATATTCACCTTTTTTCCTCCAAGGTCCAGAAGAGACGCCAAGAACCGGGACGTAATGTTCATGTTAACACACCATCTATTATCATTTCTCAAAAAATCTCAGGTTAGCACAATCCTCACAACCTCATTAGTGAAAATCCCAACCTCCTTACAAACTAATTGGAAGGTTGGGTCTTTAACATATCCCAAAAAGGCCTTCTGATCCTCCTCAGATGTGCTTCTCAACTAGATAGGAGTGTCCATCTTTAGAAATTTAAATACCAAATTATACAACCTAAAGACCTAAACCAGAGGCAAAATCTCAACTATTGTCAGCTTTAACAATTTATCTAGCAAAGAAGAAAGAAGTGGAGATCATCTATAAATAGCTCTTGATACTAGAAATTCCTTCACCAACCATATTAATTCCTTTTTCCTTTAAATTTTTATAAATCTTTTGTATCTCTCAGTAAATATTTCTCATAAATACACGAGTGTGCGAAATTGGAAACAACCATAAACCACTACCAATTACCAGATTGTAAGTCATGTGTGCTGAGTGGATCACAGTTAGAGAATGTTAGTGAAAAGACATTAATAAATATCGATACTCAATTAGGATGAGATTTGATACGTGTCTATTGTTTCCAATTCCATTTTGGGGACATACTGGAGAAATACGTTCTCTTCAAAAATTTGGGCCGAAATAAAACTTCAACCATTGATCTATGATCATCGAACAATTTTAAATCATTGATGGGTTTTAGGTACATGTGACGTGTTGATGAGGTCGTGCTTATCAATACATCATGCAGATTCTAGACTTGATGTGATGTAACAAGCATAACCAAATCCTCCATGATAAAGTTAACAACAAATATATTATTGCATAACCAAATCTTTGTGGTGGGTGTGTTCAACAAATATATTATTGTTTGAATTTCTTTTGTCCAAAATGTAGGAACTTGATCTACATATCCATGAAGGCATGATTAGGTCTCTATACAACACTATTTTGTTGATGCATATATGTAGTGGTTAGTTGTTTTCTTTTAGTTGTGGATAAACCATTTTGAGTGAATTTCTCATTTACTTGAGCATTTTGCATTTAGAGAATAATTGGATGACCATTCAACAAGGGGTTTAAACTCTTTGAACTTCACAAATGCTTGAGCTTTTCTTGTCAAGCAATGTACCCACATCTTAAAGACATCAAATTATGAAAGATGATAGTCCCAAATCTGCAAATGACTATCACAACATAGTGAATAAGGGAAATTCATAGATACATTAATGAGTAGCCCTAGATCAATACAAAGAGAACACATGCATGCTAAGGGAGAATTGAACAAGCATTTTTCAGGATAATATAATGGTAGTAAAAGAAATCAATAAAGAGCATAAGTTCATCAAGAACAATTCTTAGCCACAAAGATCTAAGGTAATTGCAGAGGAGCTAATAATAAGTGAGTTCAAGAAGACACACTCAAGACTTCATCACATTCCATAAAAATAAAATCATTATTCCATATAATTGGAAGGAAATGATATATTGCAAAGATTACTATGAAGGTCTAAAATAGTAAAAGAGATGAGACTAATCTTTTATTTCTACTTGCAATAGTGAATTGGTTGAGATATACTCATAGACAAAGTGAATGACATGTATGAGAACAACCTCAATAAAGGTAAAAAGGAAAATAAATAGTAGTGATAGATGACAATGCATTGAATGTGCCAAGAAAAAGATAGTGGAAGCCATGGAGAAATCACTATCAAAACAAAGCCATTAAATAAAACTATGTTGGTGCAGCTTGAGAAGCACAGTAGAACAATGAAAAAAGAACACTACTTGGTCTTTGAAAAGCATGTAGTCGTTAGGACAGGTGAAGTGCACTATGAAAGTGTCTTAAAAAGCTAATATAACCATAAGTGATAGTGCCAATGCTTTGAGTTCAAATCCTCATGAAATACAATCATGTTTATCTCAATGCAACATTTGCCAGCATCCTCCCTACGTGTGCCAATATAGGAGCTTTGGAACAAGGTATGGACATCCATCAAAGCATAATCGAAGGGAGTTTTTTGTTAGAAATTAGTTGCAAATGCTCCAATAACAAAAATCACAAAATGGGGTAGCATACACACGACATGTGAACTGTATGATAGAATACCTCAAAGAGATGTCATTTCATGGAATTTTAAGATCGCAGGATATGCGCAAAATGGTTTAATTCGCAAAAAAAAAACCAGTTGCCCTTGATTGCGAAAAAAAATTAGTTTCCCTTCATTGAAAAACAAAGAGTTCCTTTGATTGCAAAAAAAACCTTACCTTTCTTGTGCAGAGATCGCTCCGGTGGGGGGGGAAGGGAGGCAAGATGGTCACCGCTTGCTTCGGTTTGCTTTCAAAATGAAAATGCGTTGTGTTTTTTTTTTTTAATAAAATGCCTGAGGTTGTCAGAATTCCAATGAACATGGGCATTTTAAAAAAAAAAAAATCAAATTTTCACACAATGCTCCTTGTCTGTCAGAAACCTCCGTCGGAATTTTGACCCCAAATGTATTAGTGAAGTCAAACATGTGTAGAATAGTGATGAATAATTTTTAGAATAGAGATGTTATGCTTGTGGAATATTTGCACACATTTCTGTCTAATGTGCGATGAGACCTTGAATCAGATGAACTTTAGACTTATGCAAGGAAATGTTGTTTTCTATGCATGTAACAAATCTAGTCACATTGCAAAATATTGCAGGACCAATAATGTAAGCAAGAATGCTTCAGTAGACAAGAACAAATCAGATGAAAAGGGAAAGAAAAAGTTAAAAAAGTCAGAGAGAAACATAAGAAGATGTGGGTTAAGAAGGAAGATTCAAATGTTCAGAATGGCTCCACACCCAATTCTGATGTTGGAACCTCATCTAGTAACTAAGGAATTTTTGGCCTTAGGGGGAAGATTTTTATGCAAATCCTTAAAACCCCCTTTCAGGAGATCTTGAAGTGGTCGAGGATGGTTGCAGGTGAAGGAGATTAGTTGTGCAGTTGATATCCGAAAGATGTCATACCTATTTGAGTATCTGGTGATGAACTCTTGAAGAAAAAAGGTATCGAGAAAGATTTTAGGGTTGTGCATTTAGTACAACTTAAAGTTAGGTTTTTGGTGGATAAAAGGCATTTCAATCATTTCTTCTTCACATTTCAAATGAAGAGAAGGAGAAGAAGAGCATAGTGAACAAGATTGAGCAGTGATAACTAATCTTGAAGTGATCAATCAACAATTCCTAGCATCCGGTTGAATATGAAGAGGTATTTATTCCTAATCAAAATTATTTTTATACCCTAATTTCAAAATGGCATCTACATCTGGGTTTGTAACACTATTGGTAGTTGAGATTACAAAGAGAGACCAATATTTAAGAGACATCCATTCAAATCTGTTAAAGAAGATTCGAAAGGTGCATTTCCATTGTGTCGTATGGTGTGTTGCATAATGAAGATATTAGTGCATACATTCACTGCAATATTGAAGAGCTTGGAGATGAAGACATGCTATCACTTTACACCAAGAATATGATGGATGGAATAGGAAATATGAATCTAGAGTTCAAATCATTGTAAGACAAGGGTTTTAGCTACTTTATTCATTTTCTAGTGTTTAATGAACCTGAATAGGTTAGATACATCTTGAGCCGAATCTATGATAAGTTTGTATGGATGGACCGACCTCACAAGATCAAGGAGCAAGCCTATCAAGCTATAACCTTTTTGAACGCAACTGGTGAGATCCCCAGTCTAAGAAAAGTTTAGAACACAACAGTGACAGTTGTTACTAGATCCCAATATGACAACCATTCGATGACAATTAGTGATATAATTGAACATGATGCGAGATTTGCCTCAATGGTAATGGGATACAAGGTGTACCGGTCCAGGAGGAAGAACTCAGTATCCAATACTGCTATATTTGTAGCTTATCAAATGCTTAAGAAAGACAAAAGCTATGATATTTGTGGAGTGCTTCTTAGTGACCTAATGAGAAACCTGAAGAAGATAAAGTAAGATAAGAAACATGTTTTCAAATTTGGTTCTTTGATTGTCTACTTAGCACTTTACTTTTTGAATGAAATCCCAAGAATAGGAAAGGTTCAGTGGGCTTATGATAAAACAATGGGAATCCAAATCATGGAAAGTTTGCAAGGATGTGATGATACTATAGCTTATAAATTTGCTTTATGGGGTCACTTTAAATAATTCCAGGCAATAATGCAAAGCAGAGAAAGGCTACCAAAAGTTATTGTTGACAAATATGAGAATACAATCTTCTTTATGGTAGAGAAAGACCAATGCCACATGGAGGCAATTGAACCTAGAACCATTTGGATCATGCCCATGGGGTATGAGGTAGATGCAAATACACTTGATGCATATGCTCAACACTTGTTGAGTAAACCAATTGATGATAAAGAAGAGAGGTTCAATAAGTATAAAGAGAAGGATCTTAACTTGCATAAGAAATTTACTGAACCGACAAGGAAGAGGAAAGTTAGAAAGGAAGTTGAAGAGCTTGCTGAACAAATGGGTATATCAAAAGAAGTTGTGCAAAGGGAAAGGGAACAAAATATATTGAAGGAGGAAGATATGGAAAAGCCTAAGAAGTCTAAACTAGTCTCCACTCCTCCCAAGCAATCAAAGCCCAAATAGTCCTAGTCTGCACCTATTTCTGATGTTCAGAATCCTATTCCTCCACCCAAGCCACAAGCCAAGTCAACTGGTGGAGCAGAGAAAAGGAAGAAGGAGAAGCCTCAAAGAGAATATGTTGCAGTCATTGCTAAGGATATTGAGGCTGGATTTGATGAAGTGGTGAAAGAAGTAAAGAATACAACCACTTATGCAAGAGTAGTGAAGATGCCTCAATTTGGTGGATCCCAGCCATCTAAGAAGCCAAGAGCTGAAGCTGAGCCATTCGATAGAGCTAGAGAGAGTAAGAAGCAAAAGACATAATTGGAAAAAGCTTTGAAATCCGGAAAGTAGAAGGTACTATGATAGGGAATTTGAGCATAAGATTCATAACCTATCTTAGCTAACCACAAAAGCTAACAAGCTATAAAAGAAATCCCAATACATGTAATAGAAGAAGGAAAATAAAGATTTCAACATAAACATGCAAACCATATGAAGAAAACTCCTTCCTTGACCTCCATTGTTCTCCTTTATCCTCCAAATAGCGAATTTGTGTGGATCTCACCTACAAGTGCAAAAGCACAAAGCAAGATTGATTTTGACAGCGTGAGGATACTAGAAGCGTGGTTCTGATTATGGAAAAAATTGATAAATTTATAGAAGATTGAAGACAAGATTGGAGAATCAAGGTGGATTCAAAAAGATGACATAAAGCATATTTTGACTGGGCATATCTCATTTTTCGAATTTTAAATTGAGATTAAAGAGATATTTTCCAAGAAGATAAATCAAGAAAATCAGAAGTTGACTGGTTACTTCAATTTTCAATTTTTAGGAAGATATGATAATGAGTTTTGAAAATCATATAAATTAGATGAAGACATACTTTCTATTTTCGAAAATTGGGAGAATATGAGAAAATAATTGATTTAAATTGGATAATGATTTATTTTAATTTTTAAAAATCATTTTCTCAATTTATTTCCATTTTTAAATTTGGATTAGGATAATTAGAAATTAAATTAATTAAATAAAAAAAATAAAGATTTGTTTCCATTCTTGATTTTTGGAAGAAGATAATTAAGATTTTATTAAATAAATAGAAATTTATTTAATTGTGATGCAATAATTAGCTGATTAAATAATTTAAAGAAATTATTCAACTATGAGAAAAATAAAACTCAATTTAATTAAATAATAAAGATTATTTAATTAAAGTGGGATTGAACTAATCAAATAATAGAAATTATTCAATTAATGTTAAGAAATGAATGATTAATGATGACATGATTTAAATGATTAGGAAAATAGAAAATTTGAATTTGAAGAATGACACTTGATCAATTAATCAATTAAGATAGAAATGTAAGTAAGTTAGTGTGGGCAAGCATGGTGCAATTTTTTGGGTGTCTACATTTTGCCCCTCCTTGAGACAATGCGATTATGAGCATTGTTTCAAAGATTAATAAAAAAGATCATGCCCCAGTAGACCACAGGATGGAGGTCAGATGCCCCCTTGAGAAATTGTTGATGGATGAAATAAATGAACTCACTCTCGAAAGGAGAAGAATGTTAGATGAAAGAGGAAAAATGAGAAAAGAGAAAAATGTTAATAAGAAGGGAAGAATGTTAATGGAGTGTAGAAAAAGAGTTGATTGATACCAAATGAAGAAATTATTGATTGATCAGATAGAATATAGAACATGGCAATGATTGATTTGATGAATAGTTAGAAGGATTGATGGGATAGAAGAAATGTTAGCCAGAAGAAACACAAATGAGAAGTGTCAAACGATTAATGTGATGAAATCTTGCTTTCACAAATGCAAATAGTAGTTGAGATCCTTTATTTGATATGAAAAAATAGATGTAGCGCACCATGGCAATGAAGGCTAGGGCGATAATGCAATCCCTTTGTGTACAACAAACATATTCATAGACAAGGAATGGTTCAACCATCCTAAGACATACTTTCCCCACAATAATATGAAACACCCCACAAACAAAAGACAAAAGAAAAAGACCATGAGTCATCCCGACCACTCTAAATCATAGTGACATCATCGAGCAACATAGGAACATGATCGAAGATAAATCAATGAAAAATAAGATTCACAAATCTAAACATGTCAAGAACCATTCTGATCTTGTTATCAAAAGTGATAATATTTATTTGATGAGAGGACGATCATGCTGTCTAGTTTTAGGGAATGTAGTACCTTGTCTAAGATAGGACAGAGTCTGGTTTCGAGTATACTACACCATGTATAAGACCCATGATAATGTTGACAAGGACTGATGATATTGATGTTGTTTTGATTGATATGACAATTTTGATCAGTTGGAATGCTTGGTTGAATAATTTGTCGATTAAAGTGTGATTTGTTTAAGTGCAGTATTTAATGTGTTTCTATTTGACGTTTGCTAAAATGTATGTCTATGTACAAAAGAGCCAATTTTATTGACATAATGAAAATGATTATTTTCCAATTTTTAGGTTTTTTGTAAATTTTTTATTTTTTTGGTGCTTTTTTCAAGACATTTTATAATGTTTTTTGTGTTATTTCAGGACATTTTTCAATTTGTAGGATTTTTGCAACATAATTTTATGATTTTTAGTGATTTTTTAGGACTTTATAGCTATATACATATTGTAGCTCTCGATTTGTGCACAATGATAACTCTGTCAATTAATCATGACAAATGGATTTACCCCCAATGTCTAGCAAGGCAAGGGATATGACAAATAGATAAATAATCTTGCTAAAATGTTGATGGATAGAGAGAAGATAGAAGCCATTTATTATGGAGATAAAGAGAATTCAATTTCCAAGGGCTATCACACAATGGGATAGGACACTAGATATGATAATGTAATGAAATGGCATGGGATGAGGGGCATGTCAAGATATTTTTGAAACCATGTTTTCATTTTACGTCCTTATGTCGGATCAAGATCAAGGGATGAAAAAGGGGGTATGGATAGTGATAGGATATCTAGATATGATAAGCAAGATAAAAAAATGGACAAGGGATATGGACTAAAGGCTGTGTTAGGCTAAGGGATAGTGAGAGGAGGTTGTCATAAGCCCAAGAATATGGATGTAAGGTTGTAATAAGGCAATGGATAAAGACCAAAAGCTATGATGGACTGAATGATGTGAATAAGATGTATGACATTCATGAAGATCCTCAACCTTATCAAGATCAAAAGTGGAAAAGGGAATATGGACATGAGGGACAATATGATAATGGAGGGTATCATAGGGGTATGATAGGATATGAAGGGTATGAAAGGGGTGTGATAAGATAATAAGATAATGAAGGATGATAGGATATGATAGCGTAAATAAAATGTGCCCCCAAGTATGGTATGCAATAAGTTCATGGATTACACATGACGCTTGTTTTCCAGGTTTTCATCATGGTATCCTGTTTGCGAGGTTTTCACCAGAGGACAAAATATTTTTTTCTTTACCTTTTTTTTCAATTTTTGTGACTTTTTGACTTTTTAGTAGAAGATGGACACATGATAGGGGATGGAAGAAAGACTTGAGAATCTTGTTTTTTGTATAGTAGACTTAAAAAATAGACCATGACTATTAAAAGTATGCTCAAAGATGTTGGTGGGATAATGACATGGAAATGAAATGGGACTAAGGTAAGGATTTATGAAAAATATTGGATAGGGTGGGTGAAAGGATGGATTAGAGGTGATAGATAATAAAGGGGGTGGAATAATTAGGCTTGAGCACATGAAAATCCTGGCAAGATCAACATTGGCACACACCTTGAGGGGTGGTGGATTAATGGAGGAAAAGTGGATTTTGGATATGGAGATTTTGATGAAGGGATAGCTAGGGATTTTGGGACATAATGACCCAAAATGGATGATGAAGGTGATGGAGGAATAGAATTGAAAGGTTTGGATGGAGGAATAGAAATTTTGGATACCAATCTTGATGCTTCTTTAGACTGTTGTGCTTCAAGGAGCTTCTTGGGAATCCACATTATTTGTATATTTAAGAATTAGTTTGGTCAAACCTTGATTGTAACAAGCATAACCAAATCCTCCATGATAAAGTTAACAACAAATCTATTATTGCATAACCAAATCTTTGTGGTGGGTGTGTTCAACAAATATATTATTGTGTTAATTGCTTTTGTCCAAAATGTAGGAACTTGATCTTCATTTGTATATTTAAGAATTAGTTTGGTCAAACCTTGATTGTAACAAGCATAACCAAATCCTCCATGATAAATTTAACAACAAATATATTATTGCATAACCAAATCTTTGTGGTGGGTGTGTTCAACAAATATATTATTGTGTGAATTGCTTTTGTCCAAAATGTAGGAACTTGATCTTCATTTGTATATTTAAGAATTAGTTTGGTCAAACCTTGATTGTAACAAGCATAACCAAATCCTCCATGATAAAGTTAAAAAACAAATATATTATTGCATAACCAAATCTTTGTGGTGGGTGTGTTCAACAAATATATTATTGTGTGAATTGCTTTTGTCCAAAATGTAGGAACTTGATCTACATATCCATGAAGGCATGCTTAGGTCTCTATACAACACTATTTTGTTGATGCATATATGTAGTGGTTAGTTGTTTTCTTTTAGTTGTGGATAAACCATTTTGAGTGAATTTCTCATTTACTTGAACATTTTGCATTTAGAGAATAACTGGATGACCATTCAACAAGGGGTTTAAACTCTTTGAACTTCACAAATGCTTGAGCTTTTCTTGTCAAGCAATGTACCCACATCTTAAAGACATCTAATGACATTAAATCTTGTATTTCCAAATTGTACAAGGGATTTGTATAAAGACATTGATTATTCTGTATTTCTATTGTAGGCAACCCTTTGAAGGATGCGATATTTGATGTATCATTTGGAGGCTTAGGAGATGGTATGGGAGGTTCTTGCAAAGATTCAAAAGGTGTAGGAATAGATGCCACTGGAGAATTAATTTGTTTATATAGGAGTGAGCCATTGCTTGACATAAGTGCATGATTGTTATCTTTCT
This sequence comes from Cryptomeria japonica, assembly GCF_030272615.1. Classification (NCBI taxonomy): domain Eukaryota; kingdom Viridiplantae; phylum Streptophyta; class Pinopsida; order Cupressales; family Cupressaceae; genus Cryptomeria; species Cryptomeria japonica. Next base: position 25,694,151 of record NC_081408.1, on the reverse strand, counting down.
TAGAAAAATCACTTTAAGAGCTTTGTAATAGAGCTACATGTCTTTGGAGAAGCATTTGAATCATTACGAGATTTTGGCATGGTTAGGTTTGGATTTTGGACTTGTTTGAAGGTGATTTGGATTTGGTTTGATGTTACGTATTGATTTTGAATTGAATTTTGGTTGAATTGGTCTGACATGTTTGAAATTTGGCTTGTTGTGCATTGCAACTTTTGTTTTTGAATGTTTGGTTGTAATTGGTGATACTGAGTTTGTTGTCGATACTTGGGAGTTGGTTGGACCAATTGTTGACATTGTGCATTTGACTAAGCATATTGTTGAAATTGAACCATTGATTGTGTTGGTTGGATGTTTTGGACTATTGGTTGTTGATTCATCATTTAATTGAATGAAGTTTGATCGAATAAAGTTTGACTTGGGGTTTGGTTGAACAAGGTTTGATTTGGGGATTGGTTCAAGTTTGTGCTTGTTGCTTGAAATTGTTTAATCTTATCTATTTGTGCAAGGAGAGGTGGTATTTCTGATTGTTCAATGAGAGATTTTACATCAATTGGATCAATTTTTGGATTTGGACCTTGAAATTTTTGAAATGTTTTCATCATTTGGGATCTAGACTTCTCACTTTTTTTCTTTTTGTTTAATGATCTCTATTTCTCAATCTAGTTTTTCCTCTAGTTTTTGTATTTGGAGACTTGTTTCCTCATAAAAAGTTTGACTGATATTGCCTTGTTGTTGGGTTGGATATAATTGTGATTGCCTTGGATTGCATTTCACTATTCATTGGATCAATCATCGGTTGATATGTCAAACTTTGTTGCATCATTGGATCTTGGAACCTTCTTTCAATAGACATGTTACTATGCAATGTTTTTGGGACTTTTTTTGCATTTAAGAATGATGTATGCAACTAATGTAACCTAGGTGATTGAAAATGCAACTAAATGTTTTTGGCCCTTTTGAATATTGGGACAAAATTTTGAAATGCAAAGCTGAAGGCGCAACCTTGGGAAATTGAAATGAAGCCAAGACCTCAATTGACAAAAGGACACAGGACAAAATGATGATAGGACGATGACAATGTCTCGCCTTTATGCTTGGCTACTAAGCTAGGTTTGACAAAATGATGTTGACGATAAAAGGAAAAATGTTGGAAAAGGTCAAGACTCCCTAACAATGACTTAGGGTTTAATCTAAAGTTTTGAATTTTCAAGTTTGGCAAAACCAAAATTTGAGACTAAATGCAAGAAGGATTTGATTATGATAATGACTCAAGATATGATATGGATATGATATGAAAAAATCAAACCAAGAAAAGACTAGAGTTTATGGCAATGCAATGATAAATCCAATGTGATATGGCTATTGAGGACCAATGACTTTGGAAATACAAAGTGTAACCTAAGCCAAGATCTAATTTTGGAATGATGATAATGCAATGAAGACTTAGGAAATTTTTTTTAAACCTAAGTGTAAAATGAAGAGTAATGATTATGTCTTAAGACCTAAGTTTGGACTATGCAAAGCCTAGACTTAAGTGACATGAATATTGAAATTAGGTTGTCCAATGTTTTGAAAAACCATGTTTATGGAATCTTTGCAAATTGTTGGATGAATACTTGGACAAAAATTGGTTTGAACTTTGTTTGGACAATTTAAACTTGTTTTTGACTTGTTGAATGTTGTTTAAACTTTCAAAACAAGGTTGTTTAAGACCACTTGTGACAATTCTTTTTAATTCAACCTTTTACAAGCATATAAGACAAGATGTTTGTTTGACTTTGACCCAAGACAATCAAGCACCTTCAACAAAAATCCTATGGATGGCAAGGATAATAGTCATTGGATCTCACTTGGTTTCCCAGCTATGCCTACTCAAAGAGGATACTTAGATGCTTGACCCTATTGGCTCCACTCCATGCCACTCACTTCTCCGGGGCAGCCAAGAATCAGTTCCCATGAAAAATCCCCATGGAGAACTTTGTATCTCTTCTAAGAGCCGTAAAAGTGTGAGACGACATCAGAGGTCCGACCTCTTATACCAATGACTAGAAGGTTTTTGGTCTCTAAGAACAAAGGTTTTTAGTCAGGGCATTCGTTCGAGTGGATGTAGATTCGATGAATTTTATAGTCGCTACGCCATTCCAACATCCATTGTCTACAAGTTTCATTGCATCCATAGTTATTTAGAGTGGTTCAAAAGAGGTTCATCTTCAATCCCATCACCACTTAGGGTCATTCTCTCTCATGAATGATTATCGAGGTACCAGGCAAATCGGGAGGTAGGCCCACTATCTAAAGGTTAATACACACAAGCAAAAAAAGCATGGCATACTTGGTGTTAATTTATCCCTTAGAAAATGAAGTGTGCAAATAAGCTAGAAATCACAAACACATGGTTTCAAATATAAGTCTTTGGCTGTGTCCTATAACAAAGATGTGAGTAGTTTCAATGTTTGTCTTCTCCCAACGAATGCCAAGGTGCTGCACAAAATGATTAGTAACACATAAAACCTTTAAGATTAAGTAGAAAAATCAATATGCAAAAAAGAAATATGCAAGCAGAAAGAAAAATAGAAACATGCAAACTAAAAAAGTAATAGGCAAAAAAGCAACACGCAACTAAAAAGGAACAAGAAAAAAGCAACATGCAAGAAAAGAAAAGCGACATGCAATGAAAAAAGCTACATGCAAATAAAAAAAAGAAACATGCAAGCAAAGAAAAGCGACATGCAATGAAAAAATTTGCATGCAAATAAAAAAAGAAACAAGCAATCAAGAAAAAGTGACATGCAATGAAAAAAGCTACATGCAAATAAAAAAAGCAACATGCAATCAAGAAAAAGTGACATGCAATGAAAAAGCTACATGCAAAAAAAAAAAAACGCATGCAATCAAGAAAAAGCAACATGCAATGAAAAAACAACAACATGCAAATAAAAAACAACAACATGCAAACAAAAAGTTGCTTTATGAACTAATCACCTAGTTAGACTATGTGCAATTTGTCAACAAAAATGAAAATTAATTGCCTAATTAGATTTATGTGCAATTTGTAGGAGAAATTGAAGATTAATCCAATATTAATTAGATTCTATGTGAAATTTGTTGCATGAAATTGGAGATTAATCCAATCCTAATTAGATTCTAGGTGCAAGTTGTTGCATAAAATTGAAAGTTAATCCAGGCCTAATTAAGAACTAAATGAAATTTGTATGTTTAAGTCTTTGATCAATTAAGCCCTGCAACAGGCACATTAGCTCTTCCAAAACCTGCACAGAAACAGTGAAGAGAATGGAAACCAAGAAATTTGGTCTTCTGGAACCTATATCTAATAAAAAATCTCACAAAAAACATTAAATTGGATGCATTTCACGCTGGGTTCACCAAAAAATGTGATAGGAAATTTGAGCATAAGATTCATAACCTATATTAGCTAACTACCAAAACTAACAGGCTATGAAAGAAATCCCAATACATGCAATGGAAGAAGATAAAACAAGATTTCAACATAAACATGCAAACCATATGAAGAAAACTCCTTCCTTAACCTCCATTGTTCTCCTTTCTCCTCCAAATAGAGGATTTTTGTGGATCTCACCTACAAGTGCAAAAGCATGAAGCAAGATTGATTTTGAAAGTGCCGGGATACTAGAAGTGTGGTTCCGATCATAGAAAAGATTGATAAATTTATAGAAGATTAAAGACAAGATTGGAGAATCAAGATGGATTAAAAAAGATGGCATAAATCAACTTTTGATTGGGCATATCTCATTTTTTGAATTTTAAATTAAGATCAAAGAGATAGTTTCCAAGAAGATAAATCAAGAAAATCAAAAGTTGACTCGTCACTTCAATTTCAATTTTTAGGAAGATATGATAATGATTTTTAAAAATCATATAAATTAGATGACGATATACTTTCCATTTTCAAAAATTGCGAGAATATAAGAAAATAATTGATTTAATTTGGATAATGATTTATTTTAATTTTTTAAAATTATTTTCTTGATTTATTGCCATTTTAAAATTTGGATGAGGATAATTAGAAATTAAATTAATTAAATAAAAGCAAATAAAGATTTGTTTCCATTCTTGATTTTTGGAAGAAGATAATTAAGATTTTATTAAAAAATAGAAATTTATTTAATTGTGATGAAATAATTAGCTAATTAAATAATTTAAAGAAATTATTCAATTATGAGAAAAATGAAATTGAATTTAATTAAATAATAGATTATTTAATTAAAGTGGGATTGAACTAATCAAATAATAAATATTATTCAATTAATGTTAGGAAATGAATGATTAATGATGACATGATTTAAATGATTAGGAAAATAGAAAATTTAAATTTGAAGAATGACACTTGATCAATTAATTGATTAAGGTAGAAATGTAAGTAAGTTAGTGTGCGCAAGCATGGTGCAATTTTTGGGTGTCTACAAGTACATATGATGTTGTGCCCCCAATGACAAATAAATAATTAATGAAGTGCTTAAGGATGGTAATTTGAAGAATGTGCTAGTATAATATGAAAATTTTGATGATAAAGATCAAAGAGTTATAGAGGAAGTAGTTATTTAGTGGATGTTTATAGCAAAGCATTGATAAAACTATCATCCATGATACCCAAAAGCCTTTATGACATTTTGGATGCAAGGAGGCGTACAACAAGTTTAGAGGATAAAAGAATAAAGGAGTATGTATTAGTGAATTTATCCTTTGTCATTTCTAAAACTAAGGTTGTTAGATTGTTAAAGCTTGCAAAGGAGAGATTCCAAAGCAAGGTCAATAAACTTATGCTCGATAAAATAGATGAAGTGACTAAAGAGACCGAGACAATTCTGAGATAATTTTTGATAGATAAAATAGATGAAGTGGCTTTGCTTATGGCTGTACAACTTCTCAAGCTCTGCCACTAACTCCATGTGTATCGGAGCAGCAGATCAAAGAATTTTCCAACACCACTAAAACTCTACAGGCGGCCCCGGTTTCGTCCACTATGTGTATTTTCTGATATTGGAGTAGCATAATCTCTAGTAGCATTGTCTCTTGCATGGCCTTCATCATCAGAATCCTGTTACATTTAAGTTTCACAAATGGTTAGCTTGTTCAAACTATGCTATACTTATGAAAACTTTAATTTGCATGGAAAACAAACAATACCATCAAACAACACATAATTGAAAAAAACAAATCATATATAATGCATTAGTCGTAAAATTAATCAACACAGTCAATTATCAACCCAACATACCTCTAAGAAATTCAAATGAAAAAATCTCTTTTCTCCAATCTGAGGAGCATCAGAATGTTGGACAACCACATCCTCAATTCCATAGGATGTAGTTGCTTCCTGAGAACATGTTAGGAGAAATTCTTCATTTATTTCATAGGATGTAGTTGCTTCCTTAGAAGATGTTAGGAGAAGTTTTTCATTTTCTTCAACTATTTGAAGGGACTCAGACACTAACATTTCTTTGAGAGGAAGCACTATCTCATCCAGATTCTCTATCACCTTTTGACGTAGCGCTGGCTTATGACTTAGCCCAGTCAAATTTGAACTTGAAGTTGCATTTTCTTTCAAAAAATTTAGAAATTCTTTTTGTAAGAGCTCTAGCCCAATCAAGTTTCATGTGGTTGTGACTGCATCCTCAATTCCATCTTCCTCTGTATTTGTCTAGGGAAGTTTGTCATTGCCTTCATGTATTGCTTCTTGATAGTTTACATTGTTAGAAGACGTGGTCACATCTAGCCTTTCTAAAATTTTATGACCAAGCCCAAGCTTTAACCCAATCATATTAGATTTATCGAGGAGGCTATTTGAATTTGAGAAGACTAATGGTAGGGGGAGAAGACTTCTAAAGAAATCTTCACAGCAATGGAGAAGTCTATACAACAATCAGAATCCGAATCAATTTCTTGACATCAATGACAAAATAATATTATTAAGATAGTAAACATCCTTCTTCAGTTATATCAATGATCTTTAACAACCTTCTCTATATCCTTATTGAAATGCCAACAATCTCCCCCTTTGGCATTGATGGCAAAACCAACTTGATTTGATTCAATTGATTCAGATTCTGATTGCTGTATAGACTTCTCCATTGCTGTGAAGATTTCTTCTGAAGTCTTCTCCCCCTACCATTAGTCTTCTCCATTTAGTCTTCTCCCCCTTTGACAACAATGCCAAAAAGAAAAACTAATTCATGATTTCTTCCTTGGTGAAGTAATTTGCTCGCAATCTTATTAACGGTCAGGGCATTTTTGTCTTCAATCACTTTTCCTTTTACAAATTTAGGCGACCTCCTAAAGTGTAAAACAACATCAACTTCATAGATAGTTATCGTTTAAATTCATAGAATTGATGCTTTCACCGAACTCTGTCAGTGAGTACTAGATAGGGGTAGGACCCCTAACTGACTTTTGAGATATTCAAAAGTGTCCCTTGGCAGTGGCTTTGTGAAAATATCTGCTATTTGTTCCTTTGAATTGATATATTCCAGCACAACTTTCTTCTCTTGAACTTCTTCTCTGAGATAATGATACTTTATAGAGATATGCTTTGTCTTAGAGTGCATTATTGGATTCTTTGAAATGTTAATGAAACTAGTGTTATCACAGAATATAGTTACTGGCTCGGTGACCTTCTCATTCATACCTTCCAACAGTTGTTTGATCCATGCTATATTGGTACGATTCAATGCTGCAGCGACATATTCAACTTCAACTATTGATTGTGAAATGCATCCTTGTTTCTTGCTAGGCCAACTTACTAGTCTATCTCCCAAGAAGAAAGCTCCACCGCTTGTGCTTTTCCTATCATCAATGTTTCCTGCCCAGTCAGCATCAGTATAGACTTTTAGGTAAAAAATATTCCCTTTTTGATATGCTAAGCCATAATCTTCAGTGCCTTTCAGGTATCTAAAAATTCTCTTGATTGCTGTCATATGTGTTTCTTTGGGATCTGCAGAAAATATTGCAACTATACCTACTGCATGTGCTATATCCGGCCTACTGTGAACCACATATTGCAGCTTTCCAATCATAGATCGGTAAAGTGTCTCATCAACAAATGCACATTCATCACTCTTTGATAGTTTACAGTTGGTAGTCATAGGAGTACTTACAGGTTTAGAATCCTCCATTCCAAATTTCTTCAGGATTTCCTTTATATACTTGGATTGAGTAATGAAAATCTTATTTTTCCTTTGCAGTATTTGTAAACCTATAAAATACTTTATTTCACTGATTAATGATATCTCAAATTCTTTGCACATTTCATTTTCAAAGTTCTTGCATAAAGAGTCATTACCACAAAAAACAATATCATCAACAAATATGGCTAAAAACAGTGTATCATTGTTCTCATCATTCTTCATATACATGTTGCTATTTTCACTTGTCCTTATAAATCCAATCTGGAGGTGGGTGCAAGAAATTGAGTCCCACTTTTGGGCAAAAAGTGGAACTGTTTTCTCTATTTTTCAATTTTTTTGTTGATTGATGTCAAAATTTGAGGTACTTAGAGTTTGAATCTGAAAAAACTTTAGTAATAGAAAATGAATTGCTTGGAGTCTAATTTTCAAATATGTAATTTATTTCATTACCCACATGGTAGAAATTGCTTTTTAGTAGGCACATTTAAAAACCACTTTTTCAAAATGCCTATTTCAGGACCATACCACACGTGTACGACCACCATATTTTGACGTAAATAAAAGAATTTTTGCAAATCCTTCTGGGAAAAGATACCTAATATACCAAATATTGATAAGAATATTTTTTATTATTTTTTTATTGAATATATATTTTTCAATTAGTTTTTAATTGACTATAAAGTACATTTTCAAAACATCTGGTGTACGACCACCATAATTTGATGAAAATTTCATATTTTTTAATTTTTTTTTTAATCTTCAAAATAATTGTATGTAGATTGATGTCATATAATTTATTTTCAAAAAAAACTAAAAACAAAAAAGCTATTAAAGTTTTACTAAACCTCACTATTTTACATTTAGGTACCACTTTTGATTAATAAATAATGCAAAAATAGTAAAACTAATCATATCACTATGAAATTTGCATTTTTGAAATTAGGACAGTGAGAACTCTAATGGGTTTTTGTTTCATCAAAAAATACGATTAGGAAGACCTCCAAAAAATTACGGCAAGGCAGAAATCTAGTATTCTAGTGCCAGCCATTTTTTTGGAGGTCCAAGCATAGGCTTGGTCCCACCAAGCCTAACCTAAAGCCAAAACTGAGGCATAGGCATGTTTCCCACTCCATCTTTTATGAAATGAGCACCCATTATTTAAAATTCAAAAAATGAGCACCCGTTTTGAAATTTATAGTATTTTAAGAAACATGTGCACGTTTTTAGAAATGGGTACATGTTTTTAGAAACAGGTGCCCATTTTTAGAAACAAGTACCCATTTTTAGAAACATGTGCCCATTTCTAAAAATCATGCACTTGTTTCTCTACGGTGGTTTGATCCTATACAAGCACCCATTTTATTTTTCTGGGTCGGGGCTCCGAAGCTAAACGGGTGCCCGTTTCTTAAAAAACAGGCACTTGTTTCTAGCGGCAAAATTTTTTGCTCATAGACTTCCATGGAATTGGGGCCCAACTTCTTGCACCCACCCCTTAATCAAATAAGATTGCAATCTTTCATACCATGCTCTAGGTGCTTGCTTTAGACCATATAATGCTTTGTTCAGCTTACATACCTGATCTTTATTCTTGTCTTCAATAAATCCTTCAGGCTGTTCAATGTAAACTTCTTCTTCTCGTATTTCAAAAATGCAGATTTAACATCCATTTGATATACCTTGAAATTTTTGTAGGCAACATATGCCAACAATGTTCTTACTCCTTCAAGTCTTGCCACAGGTGCAAAACTCTCACCATAATCAATTCCTTCTTCTTGAGCATAACCTTTGCAAACTAGTCTTGCTTTATTTTGAAAAACCTCTTCTTTTTGATTTAGCTTGTTTTTGAAAATCCACTTCGTACCGATTACATTCTTCCCTTTTGGTCTTGGGACCAATGTCCATGTTTCATTCTTCTTGATTTGATCAATCTCTTTTGTCATAGCATTTATCCAATCTTTATTACTAAATGCCTCTTTTACTATCCTCGGTTCAAATTTAGATATCAAACATGTGTTTTGTCTTAGTTTGTTCCTTGTCATCACTGGATCATCCTTATCTCCTATAATCTAACTTGATGTATGATTTCTTCTGACATACTTGGCTAATATGGGCTCGGTAGGTTCTATATGATCTTCTCCATCACTCGGTAACTAAGTATTTTCTTCATTTTCTTCATCAGCTTTCTCGATAGGATTTCTCGGTTGAACATAAACAAATTCTTCATAATTTTTTGGTTCTTTGGAATTTCCTTCATCATTTCTTTCTACAAATTCATCAATTTTCACATTTACATTTTCTACTATTTTGTTAGATGACTTGATCAGACATTTAAATGCTTTGCTTCTAGAAGAATAACCAAGAAATGTTCTTTCTTCACTTTTCTGATCAAACTTTTCATTTCTGTCATCTTTGTGAACATAACATCTACTTCCAAATATCTTAAAATAACTTATATTGGGTTTCTTATCATACCAGATTTCATATGGTGTCTTCAAAGGTCCTTTCTTCAGTTGTACTCGGTTTAGGGTGTAAACTGCAGTACTGATTGCTTCTCTCCAAAATGTTTGAGGTGCCCTCTTTTCTATCATCAAGGTTCTGGCACAATCTACAATTGGTCTATTTCTTCTTTCTACTATCCCATTTTGCTGAGGTGTTCTCGGTGCAGACACTTGTCTCTTTATACCATGATCATTGCAAAATAGATTAAATTCATCAAAAATGAATTATCCTCCTCTATCAGATCTTAGACATTTCAACTATCTTCCTGTTTCTTTTTCAACTCTAGCCTTATAACATTTGAACATCTGAAAAGCTTCTGATTTTTCTTTTAAAAACATAAATGACATCATTCTTGAGTAATCATCCACAAATAATATGAAGTATCTATCTCCATAATAACTTTGAACTTTCATAGGACCACAAAGATCAGTGTGTACAAGATCTAAAATTCCTTTAGAGGTGTAGGAATTACTTGTAAAGCTTGACCTTGTCATCTTACCCATCTGGCATCTACGACATATTGCATTCTCTGGTTTTTCTAAGCTCGGTAGACCTCTTACTCAATGCTTCTTGCTTATTTTGATCAAGTTATCAAAATCTATATGACAAAACCTTTTATGCCATTACCAGGTATCATCTATTTTAGCATACAGACAGTTGTTCCTAGTTGAGTCAAGATGAAATGTATTACCTTTAGTTTGTGTCCCAGTAGTAGCTAGCTTTCCATGTTTGTCATGAACTTTGACACATCCCTTCTGAAATTCTATTCGGTATCTTGTATTGTTTAGCTGTGCTACACTCAACAAATTGTATTTCAAACCTTCAACCTAGTATACATCATCACATTTTGCATTGTCAAGAAGTGTTATGGATCCTTTACCTTTCACCGGACATGGTGCATCATTACCAAATCTTACATATCCTCCATCATAGTCTTCTAATTTAACAAACTTGTGTTTATCACCTGTCATTTGATGTGAGCATCCACTATCTATGATCCAAGAATCATTTTTATTTATGTGAGATATTAGGGCTTTTTCTTCATATCTTTCTTCATCTAATCCATCTTTGATAGCCACATAAACAACTTCCTCTGTATCAGTTCCATCAGATTTATCATCATTGGATTCCTCATCAGCTACTAGGGATGTCTTTCTATCTTTCCTTCTGAAGTCTCGATGTCCTTTGTATTGGTTGTCTTTCAGTTTGTCATCTCAGTATTCTCTCTTTTCACTGGATTCTTTGTCAGGATAGTTAGAAGCCATATGTCCTATTCTATCATAGTTAAAACATATTAAATGTAGCTTTCCTTTATACTTACCTTTTCCTCTTGGTAACCTTCTGGCTAATAATGCTTCAAACTCTTCTTGCTTTTTGATTTCTTCATATGGTTTGTGTACCTCTTCCATGTTTTTGCGAAATATTTCACTTGCTCCACTGTGATTTCCTTCAGTATACTTATACATTCTATCATTGTAATCATCAGATTCACCATTATGAAAAGAATTAAATGCAGATTCAACTTTATTTACCAAAGACCCATTGTTATCAAAATTACTTAACTCAAATGCATGTAGCTTACCGATAGTAGCATCCAAAGAAACTAACATATTTGGCACAGACCTTAATTCATTGATTGCAGAGACTTGAATGGCATAAGTAGGTAGAAGTGTTCTAAGCAACTTAGTTGTTACATCCTTTTCTTCAATAGTTCCCCCTGCTCCTTTGATTTGATTGACAGTCTCCTTTAACCTTGTACTTTATTGGGTTATGTTATCACCTTCATTCATTCTCATGGATTCAAGTTGCCCTCTTAGACTATCTACTTTTTCTCTCTAAACATGTTCATCACCACCATACATAGATATGAGCTTAGTCCACATCGCTTTGGCATCATTGCAGCCTTATAGGTCATTAAACTCTGAGTCGGCTAATGCAGAATTTATTTCAATCATAGCTTGAATATGTTCTTCCTTTTCCTTTATCTCTTCCATTTTCATCAGGTTGGCATTGGGTGCTATGTAATCATTCTCCAGATAATATGTTGTATATTCTCCAATTCCTGATAAATGCAGCTTCATCCTTTTCTGCCATGTGGAGAAACTAGACTTGTTTAGTTTTGGTGCATCCCTTTTATACATCTTTGGATCTTTGCCTCAAGTACCTTTAAAATTTTCTTCTGGAGTCCAATGCTCTAATACCAATTGTTAGTTAGGATGAGAGAGGGGGGTGAATAATAAAAACTTACAATTCAATATATTCAGTAGATTCAACCTCGATAGCTTTTACAAATATGCAACTATGACTGTAAATCATTCAAACTCATAAACATATACACTTAAAACATCATAACACATTTAACACCAGATTTAACATGGAAACCCAAATAGGGAAAAACCACTGTGGGATTTTGGACCCACTAAGAAATATACCCTTCTAGAGTATGCTCGGTTAAAAGCTTATCCTGTTAAAGATTACAAACACATTGCTAGATCCCTTAGACTTGTTAGAGTCTTGCACTTTGTTATAAGTGACCTTGTCAAAGGATTTCAAACACTCATTTAGAATGTTACCTTGCTAGAGGGTTTACAAATAAGACTATTAAGTCCACTCGGTTAAGAGATTTCTTGTCACTTACAAAATAAACAACAGTTATAAAATATATCTGCAACTTCACATCTGAAATGCTAAAGTAGATTCTATTTGCTCAAAACAATCTTGTCATATGACTTATCTTGTCCCTTGTTGGGCTTGCTGGGCTTCTCAATCTGTTCTTCAATTAGATCTTCAAGCTTTTGTGCTTGGTAAACATTACTGTAGCATCATTGTGCATACATTTGCTTGCATACATTGTTCATTAACAATTCTTTATTTATAAACAATATCTAACCGCTTAATCTCCTTGATCACATTTCCCATGATCAATCTTAGCCATCAGATCTTCAAACTTGACCAGGTTCAATGTATCCTTCGATCTGAAAAATGTTTTACCTTACCTTGGAACTTGCATTCCTTCCTTGGAACTTGTGCTAGGTTATTGTGGTTCAATTTGTGTTGTAGATCTTCCTCTTGTGTTTTCTGTCGTTGATCCTCAACAAACTTCATGCACGGCATACCAATCGCTTATTCATCTCCAACTCATCAGCATCCCTTTATTAAATAATGCTTTTATCCATCCAATGCGATCTATTATAACTTGGTTGTTACTTGGTAAATACTAAACTTCACTTGGTAGACATCCTGCCTTCTTTAACCGATATTGATAACCTTAGGGTTTATCGACTAGGTACCTTAGGGTTTACCGAAATAGGTTCTTTGCTCGGTGACATAGTATAGTATTAAACTTATAATCAACAACATATGTAGGATATCAAAACAATCAAAACAACATGATCTCATCCTTGTCTAGCTCGGTAATACTTGCCCATTGAATAACTTATTATTCCCCTTCATTATCACATCCTTTCTGTGTCACTTACCGACCACTTAATATTCATCAAAACATTCTTCTCAAGATATGGCAACATCATACTGAATTAGAAAATCAATTTCTTGACATCAATGACAAAATAATATTATTAAGATATTAATCATCCTTCTTTAGTTATATCAATGATCTTTAACAACCTTCTCAATATCCTTATTGAAATGCCAACAATCTCCTTTTCTTTTGTAATGCCAACACAATTAAGAAGCAATGTTTCTAGATATTTTTGACCGAGCTCAAGTTGTACCCCAGTCAAATTTCTTGTGGTCCACATTTCATCTTGAAATATGGAAGCTATCATGGAAATAGAACATGGGGCTTGCCCTAAAAGAGACTTTGTATCAGCTATAATTGTAGTTGCTACTATATTTTCAGTAGCACCAGTTATGCCCAAGGTAGATATAGTAACATTTGATGCAGAGAGGCCTTCTAAGCTTGATATAGGATTGAAGTTTTCTATCAAAGAAACAAGCATCAAATTATTGGAAAACCAAAAAAATATAATCTATTCAAATGAAAGAAAAAAGATTAAAACGAGAAGTTTTTGCCTGTTGAGTAGACTCCATTAGCTAATGCAGGTATTTTAAAATGTGCTAATAATTATATACATAGAGGAAATATCTTATAGAATTAGATTTAAAATCAGACAAATATTAAAGTTACATGCAGAGGATCCTAAGGGACATGCACCTTTAAATGAATAAGCCAAAGGTTCCAAAGATCCTGACGAAATTTGAAGACCATCATTCAAGTTTAACCGAGCTCCAGATTTTTCTTTACTAAGTGACTGCTCCCACTCCAAATAATCTAAATTTTTTTTAGCTATCTCTTTTGACTGTTGTGACAATTGGAATTCAAATGTTGATGAATCATTCTCTATTTCCCTTGGTTTCCTGTTAACTGCAATCAATATATTTCATCTGATTTAGATTCATTTGATTAAATCAACAGACTCTAATTGTTAACTGGTTGAATGAAATAGGCTAAAATTACCCAATGGGATGAAAGGCCTGATCCTTTTTCAGGTCCTCATCCTTATTGGGTTTCCAAATACTAATCTATTCCTCTGTTTTAAAGTCATATCAGGTTAATAACCAATAGTTTATCTCGAAACAAAAATCAAAGAGAATCATCAAAAAGTGAGGCAAAATGTTGTCAAACACGGATTTTCACCTGTCGTTCACCAAAAATTTGAGGCTGTGTCTATTTCTTTATAAAATTCCAAAGAGGTTGCTGACCCATGTAATATTTAGCTATTTTGATGGGAGTAGAAGTAGCATCATCTCTTTTTTTCCTTCTGTCCTGGCTCTGCAAAATGCACATTCTTTGCCTTTTTTGCCACAACAATTTCGACTGGATTAGAGGAAGAATCATCTATTTCTCTCTTTTCCTTTTTCCTTTGTTCTTGCTCTGTGTTTTGTAGACTATTTGCTTCCTCCTCAACTTGTTCAAAAGTGCACTTCCTGCAGACATAGTTGAAGCATTTCTCCACACATTCAGCTACCTCTATTTACAACTCTTCTCATAATCTCCTTAGCAAATGCCATTCCCCTGTTTGAAATTTGTTGAAGGTATTTCCTTATCCTTTTTTTTTTGCGATGCGATGCTACAACAAGGGTTTTCTCTTGTAGTTTGAAAACTAAATTTTCATCTTTTCATAGCAATGGTAAGTTTCTTCTTTTGTTCATAGTAAGTTCACTTTCTTATTTGACATAATCATTCTCGAATTTGATAGTCACAAATTTTCTCTTAGTTTGAAAACTAAATTTCATTGTAATGATACATTTCATAGCAATGGTTTCTTCTTTTGTTCATAGTAAGTTCCCTTTCCTATTTGAAATAAAAGTTCAGAATTTGACAATCAGAGATTTGATGGGAATTAAACCAAAAAAAAAAATCTACCACCAAACGCATTGTTTTTTTTTTGGTTTAGAAATTGGGTGCGTTGTTTTGTTGTTTTAAAAGCAAATAGATATGATTTAAAGCTTTAAAAAAAAAGAGACAAAAGAGAAAAGCATGCCTTTCGAACGAAAAAACGCAGTGGTTTTTGGTTTTTAAAATAGAAAACAAACCCAATGTTTTTGATATTAAAAGCAACCAAAAACGAGGAGGCTGACCCATAAGTATAATTATGAGAACAATGGAAGGACCATTGTCGGCATATAATCAGCAAAGTAGCAGCCTTTTACCTCTATCAAAAACAAAAGCCATACTACGAGAGTTTATCAGGGATAAAATAATACTAGTCAAAGTATATTTCATATGCCACGCAGGGCAATAAACAATAAAGTATAAACAAAATCATAAACTAGGCTTATCCATCCAACGACTACACAGAATAGACAAAAAACTCCTCCACATGCAAAAAGTTATTTCTTTTTCCCTTGGCTCTTCTTAGGGAGCAACATTCTAGCCCATTCCTTAGTGAGGAACTTGAACAGGCCTTTGTAGTCATCGTCCTCCTTGCCTTTCCCTTTGGTCGTGCTTTCCTGCAATAGGCACAGCGTAGTAGCCAAGCATCTCATAACATTCAGAGAAAACTTGGACACATCATGCATCTTGGACTCCACCGCCTCCAGTCTGCTGGTGATCACCTGCACATTGTCAGAGAGGGCCTCTATCTTTTTCTCAAGCTGTGCCAGGTTGGAATCCTCTTCCTTCAAGCTACTAGCCTCTTCAACGACCAACATTTTTTCCATCCTGAAGGTTGGGGAGGAGAAATTGGCTGGCTCCGGACTCTTGGAGGATACGGGGCTTTCAAAAATCTAGGTGGAGCTCACAAAATGAGGGGTTGGATTGTGTTGGGCTAGGGGATTTTTAACAATCAAAATGGAATTTCCCATGTCCTGCAAGGAGGAGGGGTCTCTCAAGGATTTATCTGAGGGTTTAGAGGCTAGTTTGCAAGAGCGACGGGGGGTGTTGGCTTCTTCAGTAATTTCCAAATCAGAGTCAATCTCTTGGATTTTGACTCTTTTGGGGGTTTTGACCTCCTTCGGGGAGTTATTCTTGGTTTTCTTACTGGAGGAGCCAAATTCCGGGCGTCAAGGGCTTGAATCAATAATGGTAGGAGGGTGGGTCAAGGGACTAACATCCTGCACAGAAATGGAACGATGCGAGCAGAGGGTGAGGTGAAAGTTATACAAGCAGAGAATAAGGCCCTAATGCAGGATGGGAAAGTCTTTACCTTTTTTCTTATCTTTGGCTATATCTTTAATATTAGCATCCATAGAATGCAGTAAAAAGAATGGAATGGAAATGAGGTCTTTATTCCTCAAATGGTTAAGGAACGAGAGATGGTAGTAGTAGAAAATGCCATACCTTCCCTCTAGCGTAAAATAATTCATCATGATATAGCAAACCTCGTCCCATGGGTGAGGGAGCTCCTCCCTGTTGAATACCCCCGTCCTCTTGATAGGATTTTCACCTTGGTGGAAGAACTGGTTAAGGCTATTAGAATCCGCAATGCGGCTCTACTTTTTCCATTTTCTTCCCTCCATAGAAAGGCCCATCGCCTGAGCTATAACCTCTTCATTGATTTCGAAAGAGATTCCCCCCATGGTCACCCTTCTGTCCTCCCAGGAAGTCACAAATTGTCTGGAAAGTCTTTCGTCATTACCCTTCATACTTTCCATGAATTTGTTAATACCGCCTTCAGTGCACACAAACCAGGTCGTCGGTTTAGCTTTGAAATCATCCACTTTATTGGGTTCCAATATGAGCCTTTCCCCCCCCATTCTTGAATCCTCCAGTTTAACAGATTGAGAATGACTTACAGCCAAAACACAGAGCCGAAGCAAACTTAAGGCAGAATTGTTAAAATAATTGTGTCGGACTTGGAATAAACAGTCGTAATAATCAGAGTGATTATTATCCCTTAAGATCCAATAGATATCAAAACTCAGAGATCTATTCGGAATGTGTGAGCCTTCATTCAGGCTAATGTGAGTTGACAGGTCCCTAATGCCACCTTTATCATCCCTAGTTGGCTCCATTCGGTTAATAATTAGGGAGTAATCATTTGCAATGTCTATACTTTCATCATAAATCCATCCCATATGGTAGTGGTGACTCAACCTACCTTTGATACGTGGTCGTCTAGGATAGAAATTGGCGAGATCCCTGTGCCAATTTGAAATTTGAATAAAGGTTTCCTTCATCCTTGAGTGGATAGGATGGTCCCTTTCTGGGTAAAGGCCTTTTCCTTTTCCAAGATTTCCTTAGTGGTGACCGGCAGCAGACTGGGGTCCCTCCAGCATCGTAAGCCATTATGTAGCCTTCTGTCAATCGCCATGGAATTAGCAGCTCTGTTTCCTTCTCTGAAGATGTGGCAGATAGGGAAGTCCTCCATCTTGACTAGGAGGCACTTGATATCCCTTAGAATGGGTTCCACTCTCCACCCCGCCAATGCATTCCCTTTGATAGAGTCCACAATGATTTGAGAGTCTCATTCAATTTACAGATGTTTTATTCTTATGGAGTTAGCCATTTTTAGACCCGAAAGGAGGGCCATTCCTTTAGCTCGAGTGACTGTATTATTCCTTAGGTTGCTAGCGTAGGCTGCAACCGTGTTCCCCAGATGGTCTCGGATGACTCCACCTCTTACTTGACAATTACTTTGAGTTGAACCATCAAAATTTAGTTTAAACCAGTGTAGCCTGGGGGTTGACCATCTGATCATCCATCTCTTGTTCTTGGTACTGTTGTTGAAGTGATCAAAGCCAGGGAGGAGCTTCCAACAAACAAAAATCCATTTCTCAACCTCATTGGGAGGATAAGGGGGATTTTCCATTTTGTAACTTCTAAATTTTTAGAGATCATCTTAAAGAAAATGTGAGCAATAGTGTCTGAGGGGGTCTCAGTGTCTCTGAAAATTCTATTGTTTCTTTCTCTCCACAAGGCCCAGCAGATGTGTGGTGGTATTTGTTTCCATAGTTGAATGATGAGGGGATGATGGGATAGGGGGGTCCAATCAAAAGCAAAAAAAATTATATCCTTCTGGAAGACCCAATAGAGACCGCATTTCTGAAGAGTAATAGACCAAATATGAGCAGCAAAGGGACAAAGGACAAAAAGGTGGTCAATAGATTCCTCACCAGCTTTACACAAACTGCATCTGTTGGGGAGATGGAATCCCCTCTTCTTCAAGTTATCAAGCATGAGGGTTTTACCATGCATGAGGGACCACCAGAAGAAATTGATTTTAGGAATTAGCCGAGGGCTCCAAACTTTCTTCCAGCATTCAGCATCCACAGGGTGCTTAAGGAGGTGATTGTAAGAAGATTTGACTGAGAAAGAGCCTGATTGGGTCTCTTTCCAGATGAAGTTGTCTTCATTCGGGGCTAGGGGGATTCTAATTTCCAACAATATGTGTTGCAGATCCTGAGCAAGGGGGACCAGGTTAGGTCTGTTGCTACAGATGTGAATAATGTCCTTCTAGCAAAAACTTCCTAGTACCAAATAATCTGCAGTATAATCCCCCAGGATACCTTTAAGGTGGTTCATGATTTGATGGAAGAAAGTGTTGACCAAAGGTCTATCCTCCATCCAAAAGTCTTCCCAGAATCTCACCTTTCTACCATCTCCTAGCTTCCATTTCAGACCTTTTCTAACCATCACTCTCCTCTTCAGGATGTTGTTCCACAACTTGGATCATTGGGGAAGGTCTGTTGTATTCAAATTATAATAGAAATGCTCCCGGTCCAGGTACTTAGCTTTGACAATGTTGCACCAGTCTACCTCACCTTTAGTCAGAGCCCATCCAATCTTGGCAATTAGTGCCTTATTGAGGGCATTAATATCTCTTATGCCCAAACCTCCCAGAGATTTGGGTAAACACACAGTATCCCAATTGACCAGAGCAAGGCGTTTTTTCTCTTCCAAGCCAGTCCATAAGAAGGTCTTTTGAATTTTCTCAAGATTTTCCCCCATGCTCCCTAATATTTTAAACATGGAAAGGAAGTACACTAGAATTCCCTGTAGGGAGGCTATGAGAAGTTGGAGCTTCCCCGCACTACTGAGGAATTTCCCTTTCCATCCCACAAGTTTTTTCTGCATTCGTTCCAAAGTAGAATTCCAGAAGGTGGGGGTGACTTCCTTGACCATGAGGGGGAGACCCAGGTAGGTCCACGGAAGAGTTGCTACTTTGCATGAGGATGGAGAGAATTTTGAGTTGGAGATCATTTGGAGTGTTGAAGAAGTAGAGATTACTCTTCTCATAGTTGATGCATTGTACCGATGCCTTGGCGTAGTCGGCAAGTAGGATCTTCCACCCTTTAGCCTCCATGATAGAAGACTTACCAAATAGGAAAGTGTCATCCACGAAGTGTTGAATATTAGAGGAGGGGAGCATGGAGGCTGCTTTGAACCCTTGGATCCTACCATTGGTGACCAGATGGGTCACATTTCTACTTAAGACTTCAGTTATCATGATAAACAGATAAGAGGATAGAGGGTCACCATGTCAGATACCTTTTTCTGCTTTGAAGCATCCCCTAGGGGTCCCATTAATCAACACTGAGAATTGAACCATGGTAACACATTCCTGAATCATAATCACCATTTTTTGGTTAAATCCCAGTTTTAGAAGAACTTTGAAAAGAAACTCTCAATTAACCTTATCATAAGCTTTAGATATATCAAGTTTAAAGGCCATACCTAGTAATTTTCTCCTATCCATGGAGTGGATTATCTCATGAGTGGCAATGGCAATATCCAAAATTTGGCATCCCAAGACGAAGCCTTTCTAGGACAGACTGAAAAATTTTGCCAGTCCATTTTTAAAATTACTTAACAAAATTAATCATGCTATTGAAAAAACATTTATTTTTGTTAAGTTAAGATTTATATTTTTTAATTTTATCTATATTATGATTGGTTTAAAAAATTTGGTGTTATAGAAGCAAATTTTTAGGGATGATAGATTTTTAAAGCATGGTGTGGATGGATGGCGCTATGGGTTGGCTAGCTTGGGTGGACACCTAGGATGATGTGCTTTACTAGTTGTCGTAATTTAAGTTATATATGTTGCTGGGTCATTGTAAATACTCTTTTTAGATGGTGTGAGGCTTAGCCTCTGTACTCTGATACTCTGCAATCTCTTGTAATTTTGATCTCCTTATTCTTAATATAAAAAATATCTATTTTAAATTGTTTTTTTCATTTTTCATCGTTTATAATATTGTAAACTAAATAATTTTTCTAAATAAACATATAAATTTTAATAATTAATTTTTATCTCAAAATATAGATAATAAAACCAATTATAAGGATTTCATTTAGTTTAAATGAAATTAAATTTTAAATTAAATACAAATATTTCTATTGAAAAATAAACCTAATTATTACATGTATTCTTTATAATTATATTTTATATATTTTTTGAAATCATTCTATTTCTTAATATTTTTTGAAAATCATAAATTTTCTAATCATTTTAATATATACAAAATAATTTAATAAATTTTAGTCATAAATTTAAATTATTTTCATTAAGTTATTTAAAAAATGTCTATTTTCACTTCTATAATTATTAATATTATTCAATTAAAAAATTAATTATAATTAATATTACATAAATATAAAAATTAATATAATATTATAATACAAATTAGTAATTATATTTAAAATTAATTTAATTATTATAATTATAATTATATTAAAATTTGAAATTAAATTAAGATTATGCTTTTAAGAAAAATATATATTTTCACTATAATTTTTTTATTATATTTTAATTATTATGTCAAAACATTCTCCATATGAAGTGAACCACCAACTTATTGAAATAAATGGCTTAAAATTTGGTAGAAGAATGAAGAATATATAATTTATCAATTGAATTATATTAATTTTCAAAAATAGATCTTTTATAATAAAAATAAATAAATTAAAAAAATATATTTTAATATTATTTATTAGGAGTTAATTTTCATTAAGTTTAAAATTTATTTTAATTATTTATGTCTTTTTTATAAGAATGCAAAAATAATTATAATTTAATCTATAATTATTTTTCTTATTAAAATTTTAATTATGATAGAATAATTATATGTTGAATTAAAATCTTTCTTTTCTTAGTATTTTATTTTAATAATATGTTTTTTTATTAGATAGCCTTTTATTTATTGATTTATTCTATCTCTTCCACTTCTTTTAAGGGTTGATTTTTAATTAAGTTAAAATTGTATTTTAATTATTTGTGTTTTTTAAGGGAATTACACATAATAATTAAAAGATATCAAAATTTATACTTTTTTTCTTATTTAAATTTTATTTATTATAGAATAATTATATTTGAATTTTATTCTAATTTATTTAATAAAATAAATTTCAGCTTAACATCTAAATTAAATGCTTAGAGTGAGAGAGAAAGAAAGAGTAATTAACTTTTGATTACTCATTTCATGTTAATAATTTAAGGATATCATATGTCTTTAGGGAGTTTTGTTGATGGTAGCATGTTATTTGATTATAATCTCCATCTCCATTTCTCTCCTTTATCTATATCTCCTTACCTTTTCCTATATCTCTCTCTCTTTTCCCCTTCTATCCTTCTCACTCTATCTACCTCTCTATCTCTCCCTCTCTCTATCTATCTCTCTATCTCTCTCTCCTTCTCACTCCCTCTTTTTATATCTCTCTACTTCTATATCATCTCTCTCCCTCTCCCCCTATCTCTATTTTTTTGTATATCTTTCTTCCACTTTATATCTATCTCTATATATCTCTTACTCACACACATTTTGTCTTACTCCCTCCTTATCTTTATATCTATATCTCCCACACTCAAACAAACACACACTCCAACCTATTTCTCCCTCCCTATCTCTATTCTATCTCACTATCTTTAGATATTATACTCCTCTTCATCTCTCTCACTCTCTCCATCTTTACCTCTCCATATATCACTTCCTATATCTTTATCTATTTCTCTCTCTATCTCCCCCTCTCTAATTCTCACCATTTTTCTATCTCTATTTCTTCCTCTCCCCCTTTTTCTCTCCTTCTATCTCTACCTCTTATTCACCCCCTCTATATTTTACATGTTATATTTACTCTCTAGATCCTTTCTATTCCTATATCTATCTTTTTATATCCTTATATATCACTTCTCTCCCTATCCCCCCATCACCCCCTCTTTTTTATATTTCTCTACTTCTGCTCTCTAATGTTTGTACACACACACTCCATATTTCTCCCTCTCTCCCTCTATCTCTCTATCTCTATCTTTCCCCTATTTATCTCTTTCCCTCCCCCTAAAATCTAAAACTTTATCTCTCTATTACTTGTCTTTGCTAGGTCCTTTCTATCACTCCTGCCCCCCTATCTCTCATTTTATCTATATCTCTTGCACAATATATATTTTTCTTTCTCTCCATCTCTTTCTAGGTCATCTATCTATCACTTTCTATACTTATATCTCTCTATCCCTCTCTATCTATCTATAGTTTCCTCTTTCTATATCAATTTCCCCCACTCTCTCTCTCTTTGGGCCATCCCTCTCTTTATCTTACCCTCCTCTCTATTTATGCCCATCTCTCCCTCCCTCATTCCCTCCCTATCCCACTATTTATCCCTTTATCTCTATCCCTCTCCCTTTTTCTTCATATATATATATATATTTGATCGATAAAAGGCTGAAGCCAAAGAATTTTATTAATTGAAAAATAGTTACAAATACACCTACATTCAGTGTGGGCACCGGTAGGAAAGAATGGAGGAAAGAAAACCTTCGGTCTAGCCCAGATCGTGTAAGGATCAGAAGAAAAAATGAAATATAAGTTACAATAATGGGGATGATAATGGTTCCATGACCAAGGTAATTTGAGTTACAATAATGATAATGGTTCCCTATCAGAATAGAATTAAAGAGGCTTGAGAAAATCCCCTCTGTAAATTAGAGCAGCCACCCTCTGATTTCTTGGAGTGACCCTTCATGATGTAAGTGACAATCATGTTTTTACCCAAAATAACAAGGTAAGGCATGCCCTACACCCTAAGCTATACAAACACTCCAAATATTTCTCACCAGAATGTTAGAAAAGAAAAGAGAACAAAAATCAGCTTCTAATCTAAAATTCATTATTGATCACACCTGTAGGATGGTCACCTTGTTAACATAAAAACATAAAAACTCAAGATATTAGCCTCACAATATTTCCAAAAAGCATCATGAATGGTCATTGTTCAAGACCCATCGTAGAAGATTAATGGATAAGCTAACTATACAGTCAAGAAACAAACTCCCATGAAAAGTTCTACATAGATAGCGTAGTGGGCTACCATCCATCATAGGTTTCAGTTCAAATAGAGATCCCTCCATGCCCTAATAGTATGTCATGGGAAAGCTTAAGAGAAATGAAAAACTATCTAAGCGAGCCCAGTCCTAAAATTGGAAATATCTAGAAAGAAACTGAATTTGAAAGACCATCCTTTTTGTATATATATAAGCATATATACATATATCTATATATAAATATGGATATATAGTTGCATGTCTATATATATTCAAAATATATAAATCTATATAGCTGTAGAAAAGGTAATTAAAGCATGAAGTTCAACGAGATAGTTTTAGCAAAGCAAACATATATATATGGGACATCTTATCAAAGATCTTTAAGCTAAGTAAAAACATCCACATGAAATTGGTCTATTACTCCTGAAAACATACAAGGAGTTCCTCGAAACAAAAGCAGAAACCTAGAAGCATGCCATCCAGAAGGAGCTTCAACCTTTCTTTCCTGGCCTGTGAGGAGGCTTGGAGCTAGAGCTCTTTGGTTTTGTTGTTGAAGGGCCAGCACGGGAGTGAGGGATTGACACATTGTCATGGATAACCATGATATTCTCCACCTCTAGATAGTTAATCAACCATTTCTCACGGGGAGGTTTCTTAACTTGAAGAATCCATGAGAGAAAAAGGAGATTTCTGCTTCTGACAAGACGAAGAGCTTTGAAGGCCACGAGGTTGTAGATTAACAAAATGGGGTAGTGAGTGTAATATATAGCCATCTCTCCCTTAGACTAGACTACATACCGTGGTGTAACAGTAATAGGATCAGCAGATAGTATCTCATCATTCATGACAGAGTAGTCATAATGCATTGTTGAATAGTTGTTGTTATAGATAGAGCTCCTATCTGAGTCATCAGAATCGGTGACTAATCTTCAAGTGGCTTAGTAAAGGTATATATAGTATCAACACCCACATCTTTGATGTTGCAAGTTCCTTCATGATTTTGTTCATTGATTACTTGTATTTGACATACTTGTGGACATAACCTTGATGGTTTTGTTAATCCTTGTCATATGTTCCATTTAGCTTCTTCTGGACTGATGACTTGTTCTATTTCTGTAGGTTCTAGTTCTTCTTTTGTAGTTCCATACCAGATTTGTCCTATCTCATTAGGAGGGTTGGTAGGTGAAGGAATTGCTTGTGTTCGATCTTTCTCCAGCTGTCGTTCATAGTCTTCTTGTCTTCTTAGTCTAATCTCTTCTATTTCCTTTTGCATTCTTAGGCGTATCAGCTCTTGTGCGTCATCTATGATATCACTGGATTCCTCAAGGGTCTCTGTAGTAGATGTGTCTGAGATGTGGTCTGGACCCCATTCATACTCATTTGAATCAGTTTCTGAATCATCTATGTATTGTCTGCTAGTATGTGACTGGAACTTTTAGTGGTGCAAACAATTCTCTGATCCTGTATAATTCGTCTCTCATACCCTCTAGGGCTTCTACTTCTTGTGGTATTATAGCTGATATAATTAAATTTTGATTACCATTTGTTTCCTCTCTCTGGGTGGACAATTCTTTTTGTTCATCATCACACTCTTCCTGAGTTTGTTGAGTATTAATTTATTGTGTTGTTAAAGGTAGTACCTTATTCTTCCACTTACATTGATGGTGGGACGTGTGCTTCTGATCTGATTGCTTTCTTGGATCATATCCTTGTCCAACTTTATCATTGACAGACTTAGTTTGTAATTGAATAGGTTCAACAATACCTTGTTGATGCTTGCCTAGAGGACCAGTACCGAAATATCCCATGCGTTGAAGCATCTTATAACCTGGACCATATTGTGTCAGGGAAATCTCATAATGTCGTATTTCTTTGTTTGCACTATCTTCTTTGAAAACTGATTTGAGGACATCATCCTCTTCTATTTCACCTACAAGAGAAGTAGAGGAATTTATAAAGAGACCATCATACATGACTTTTGGAGTTAAAATTTGTGGCTTCATAACCTTTGATGGTTTTCCCGACTGTCTTGGTGATGGAGGAAGAGACATTAGTGAGAGTATAGGCTCTATCTTGTATCCATCCATGCCAGTGTTTGTGATCTTCAATTTCTTTTGTAAATCTTTCAGCAAAGATTTTGAAATTTCAGCTACAGAAGCTACTCTATTATGAGGAACAAAAGCATCAACACTTTGCGTTAATGCATTGCAGGTATAGC
The DNA here is from genome assembly GCF_030272615.1 of Cryptomeria japonica. Taxonomy (NCBI): domain Eukaryota; kingdom Viridiplantae; phylum Streptophyta; class Pinopsida; order Cupressales; family Cupressaceae; genus Cryptomeria; species Cryptomeria japonica. Next base: position 25,668,547 of record NC_081408.1, on the reverse strand, counting down.
TTGTATCGGCTGGAATACTGACTTCAACTCCATCATAAGGAAATTTCAGGCATTGATGATACATAGATGGTACTACTTTCATTTCATGAATCCATGGCCTACCTAGTAAGATGTTGTATGAAAGATGAAGATCCAGGACTTGAAAAATGACATCTCTTTCCATAGGTCCTACTCTGATTGGTAATAGTACCAGACCCTTAGAAGTTATTTCTTCTTCATCATAAGCCTTGATTGTTATCTTCTTTGTTGGATCAATAACATTTTTAGAAAATCCCAGTTGTGTCAGTATATTGTAGGTACAAATATTCAACCCAGCGCCTCCATCTATCAAAACATGTTTAATGCGGTGTTTATGGATCATGGCTTCAATGTGTAATGACTAGTTATGTGGGTGACTCAGTGAGTTATCATCTTCTTTAGAGAAAGTGAGGTAATGAGGTGAGGTCAGGTGACCCACCATAGATTGAAACCGGTCTAAGTTTAAATCTTTAGGGACACTGGTGGTAAGTAGAGCCTTGTCTAGGACCTCTCTATGAGCAGAAGAGATTTTAAGCAATTCTAAAATGGAGATTTGAGCATTGGTTCTCTTCAATTGTTTGACAATACTATAACCAGGAGAAGACGATGAAGCCAGTCATTTTGATTTAGCCATGATTGTGTCTATTTGTCTATTTGGTAGATTTGATGTTGTTTGATTGAAAGTTGAGAAACTAGCTACTGGGAGAGCAATCTTTCTTTGAGCGCGAGTCACGACATTAGCAACTTCTGTTTGATTTTGGTGATCTGGGACTATGATCATATTGCAATATTCAAGTTGAACAGATTCAATCATATTGATCACATTATCGTTGTTAGTGTAGGTATAATTGACCCTAGCTCCTCCCTTAGACTTTGAGGAATCTCCTTGTTCATAAGTGGGTAAGGGATCTTTAAAGGCCTTATGTTAGCATTAGTCACGTGATTTCCAACAATGATCTTGCCTACATCAATGAGATCTTGGATTTCATGTCAAAGTTTCTTGTAGTTGTTTATGTTATGTCCCTTGTTCCAATGGTAGTCACAGTATTCGTTTTCTCTCCACCATTTGGGTCTAATTTCTAGGTCATATGGTCTAGAATTGTCTGGCAATGTTATCAAATTATTTGCCAATAAAGTTTTAAAAGCTGATTCATATGATTTGTCTAGAGGAGTAAAATCACTCTTAGGCTTTGAAAGCTAAGGTTTTTCTTTAAACCATTCTCGTGTTTTCTTTGGGGGATTCTCTATTGTAGTTTCAGCTACCTTGAGTGCTTGCGTGCCACTGGCCAAGTTAAATATTGTGGATTTTGTTTTTACTTAGATAGTATCTACCACTCCATCATTAATGACATTCTTGTTGCTATCTTTGCCATATTTCCAGTATTTACTCTTTTCTTTAGAGCTAGAACCTTGTTGTGTTTCCTTCCAAAGTGAGATATCCCCTTCCATTTGAATAGAATTATCTACCATTTTGTTAAATGATGGGTGCACTTGCATTTGTATACTGTATTTCAGTTCTGGGACCATGTTATTGACAAATATATTCATTTTCTTAGTGTCTGGGATAGGTCGTGGATACCAAGAGAACATCTTTCTCCAACATTGGAGGAAAGTGAGAAAAGGCTCTCTTGTTTTCTGTTTAGTATTGCAAAGATCTATCATGGTCATAGGATGTTGAATGTTGTATGAGTATTGTTGCAAAAATAGTTGGATTAGTTCTTCAAATGTTTTTATCCCTTTGGGTAGACTTGAGAACCATTCCATGGCTTGACCCCCTAAACTCCTTGGGAAAAGGTGCATGAGGTATGCTTGATCGTGCATGAACTCCATACAAGCGACACAAAACTCTTCGACATTATCTTGAGGGTCTGAGGTACCATCATATTTGTCAAATTTTGGGATCTCAACTCGTGAAGGAAATGGAGACATGTAAAGGTTCTTGTCAAACGGGAATGGGCATATTGTGTCTAGAGAATATTTTTGGGTGTTTTATCTTTGTTTTCTATTCTTAATGGGCATATTGTGTCCAGAGAATATTTTTTTGGCGTTTTATATTTGTCTTCTATTCTTGTGACCGCAATTTGTAATGCTGGCATTTGTTTGCTTATTTTTCCCCATGGTGTCTCTTTCTCTTTAGCGACGAGGGGCTCCACATTATAACTAGTAGGGAGTTTGGTGCCTTGCTTTGCTAATTCTAGGAAATAGTCTTCTTTTTCCCTAGCCATGATGACCTTCATTATTTTTCAGAACTCTTTATCATTCTGACATCTATGTACTTTGGTTTCAGGAGGTTCAGAAAGCTCAGATTCAGTTGATGAGGAATCGCTATCAGTGGCATGATTGCTGAAATCGTCATGACTGTCTTGTTTACTAGCTTCTCTTTCTTGCCTTTCTCCAGACATGGTGGGAGATAAGGGTTGACCAAAGATTGGTAAATCATAAAATAGTATTTGTGATAAGGATGGTTTACTTTGAAAGGGGTTTTCTTTGAAGAATGGATTGTCATTTGACGAAAAGGGTGTTTCTTTTGCTTTGTCTATTTTACTGCGAGAGCTTCTGGTTTGAACAGACATTTGTAACCGACAGGACCGAGAGCAAGATGTGTTGTAGAAGTCAAGATCAAATTATAGCTAGTAGTTTGTTTAACATAGTGATTGAGAGAAGTAACTAAGATCTGGTTTGGTTTCAAGAATGATCTATCCTATGTAAGACATTATCTAAGTTAACTTAGGTTTGATAAGATGTTTGTTTGAACTAGCGTAAAGATGATTGACAAAATCGTGCAATGCAACGACAGAGGTACACTATCAAGGTTGTTTATGCTCAGGAGGATGATAACCAGTTTTAGGCTCATTGTAGACTATTTTGGATAGGTTTGACTGTTCTATACTGACAAAATCAGAGACTCATACGATATAATTTCTAAGACCATACGACAGTATAACAGCTTCAGGATGACAACAATTTTGTTTTGTACGAGTTTCTGCCTAGTACCGTACGACAAATAGGTAGGTCCCAAACGACAAATGATTCTGAGTAGTTATGTTTCGTATGACACAAGATGTAGAACCAGATGATATATTAAAATGAATCGTATGACACAGAATCAGGTCTAGGACGAAAAATGATCAGGCTCGTACGGCTGTTAACAGGACCAAGACAAAAATTCTGAGTTTTTTAATGGCTGGGTATGACAACTGAGTATGACCAATTCTATGATGGACTGATTTTTGACCATGATAGACTAGTTTGTGACATGGACAGAGTTTTGATCACTGAGTTTTTTGATTTGTTTTCTCCAGTTTTAGTATTCTAGTTTTAGTTTGAGGGATGAAAACATAGAAAAAATGCAGTATGAATAGTAACTCCAATCACATCATGCAAACCCTATGGAAGTTGGCTTAGAGAAGAAAACCTTTGCTTGCTGACTTAGGTACACACCCAATAGCTAATCAAAATATGGCCACTGAGTCTCATGCAATAGATTCTCAACACCGTATTAGCTGACTCCAAATGCTAATGGGGGCACAATATGGCAAGTGTCTTGGGAGATTTACTATCTCTCTTGCACAAAGATTATCAACCTTTCAGAGGTGAATTGGGTAGCTTCTAATTTTAATTGGATCTAATAAGGGTTCCATTCGGCGTGTCAAGGTAATACTCAATTAAGAGGTCTCTTAGCCTTGAAAACCAAGGTTCAATATACCCGAAGGTACTGAGGAGAGCTATTCCCGAGCACTGTCGTTGACTTGATTTTCATCAAACCACATTTATTTTATAGTGGGTTGGAGTACTTGGTGTTTAGTCATTCCCACTTAGGCCGTCCCTCTCACACAGGCCATAACGACTTTAAGAGTTTTTCAACCCCTCGAGAGGGCAGGCTTTCTAAATATGTACAAATCTCAAACAAAAAAAAAGCCTCAAGGGTCTAGATTTCTTATTTTCTTAAAAAGACAAGAGCATACTCTCCTACCTCTCGAAATTTTCCAAAAAGACACAAAAGATAGATTTTTTCATTACCTAGATAGCAAGTTAGGTGCCTAGAAAAAATTAAAGAATACATGTTGTTTAATTGATTTCTCTTTAGGCAACCTGCAAAAACAATGCATCAGTAGTCATGTTGTTTTTATTCTTTGACAGGTGCATGTTTGATTGATAAATTCTTTGACAAGCGTCTTGCAAGAAACTGGTCAGGCTGTGAAAATACCAGGCAGACAAAAGACAATTCAGGGTTAGCATTAGCATAATCCAAATTTAATTCAAGAAAAACCCTGAAAGGTGAAACTTTCTTATAATCTAACAAAGAACAGAATCATTCGACAATTCTCATAAAATGGAACGACAACAATTTTTTATCGTACGAGTTAGAAATCAATACAGATCGACAGAAGATAATAGAAGCGGTATGTCATACGAGTCCATATTTTGATTCGTACGACAATATACAGGATATAATATTGTGTCGTACGATAAACTACAGGCTTCAATATAATGTCGTATGATGCAGTGAAATTGCTCATACGATATTTCACAGAGACTGTATGAACGAAACCTATAGGATAAAAAAAATGATTCTGAGGCCAAAAAAGTATTTTTTTGCCCCACGGTGGGCACCAAAAATGCGTGTGTGAAAAGTGGACCTGTATCTATATCTGGAATACACAACACTTCAATCAAGTCATTACATGCATGGTTAGACAGATATAAATATGAATAATAAAACCATAATAAATCGACCCATTTCCTTCTAAAAGATGCGAGTATAAGATTGCTCTCAAATTATTAGCAATACCAGTGACTAAACTACATCAAGACGAAGGATTTAATCTATATGAGCATGATATTAGCTAGATGGATGCAAGATTAGTCTAACAAGATTTAAGCAATATTAAGCTAAATGATTTAATCAATATGAAATAATTAATATGCAATATATCAATGAACCTAGAGCAAAAACAATATAATAACAATATATTCTCCAGGTTCTTTTTTTGAGAGATGAGAGCCTAAATTTATAGAAAATTCAGAAAGAAACCAAAGGCTGAGATCAAATGATGATGAGCGGTCAATATTTTCCAAGAGGAAGCACAATCTAGGTCAATTGATGTGATTGGATGTTTTTTTTAGTTTTAAAGGAAATTGAACTAAAATTAAGATAAAATCAAGAAAAACTGATTTATTCTCTATTTCATTCAATTTTAATATTTAATTGTTTTAATTTCTTTCTTTGAGATTATTTATCAATTTTTAATTTGTTTTTTCAAGATTATCTCCAAATGATTTCCGATGCTCTGCAAAAAGGATTAGAAAATCTGTTTGATGGAAACACACACAAGAGCACAAGAAACAAACGTTAGTGTTAGCAACAAAAGATTATCCTAAACAGGCATATCAAGAGAGATATTAAGCATGAAATAGAAAGCATATAAACATAGAATAAAATAGCTAATCAAGATGCTCATAGTTGCTCCTCCCTTGTTCCTCTCCTCTCCAAGTTCCACATGAGTGTAGCTCTCAGCTTTTAGCACTAGCCATGGATGCCATATGGAGATTCAAGATGGTTGAATATGATAAGCAAATGCTATGCAAGTGTAGATAGTGATGCTATGAAAAAGCTCTATGCTAATACCAGTATAACAACTATAGACACCCAAAATTGTCATGTCTAATTAAATAAATATTTTATTTATTTAATTATCTACGCCTGATTCTTCTATTAATTAAATAAATCTTTATTTATTTAATTAATTCATTTATCCTCTTCTAGCCTTATTTCTCATTTAAATAAATACATTTATTTATTTAAATTATCATTTTCCTAAATAAAATATAAATCTTATTTATTTAATTGATCCCACTTCTTCTATTAATTAAATAAATCCTTATTTATTTAATTAATTCATTAACCTTTTCTACCTATGACACATGTCATTCATCTCTTAATTCATACACTACCTACCCCTTTCATTAATTTATTATTTCTTTTACCTGCCCTCTAATCATAGCCGACCTCCTTTTACACCTCTCAATCTTATCCCTCCATCTCATATTGTGTCTTCTATATAAGGAGATGCTTCCTTCATTATCAAACCCTAATCGATAATTTGGAGGACTCGACTACATTACAATCCTACTTGCAACCACATTCCGTTCTTTGTTGAGCTCTTGTGCACATAAAATCTGAGAGCAAATATATATCAAGCAAGATCAATGGAGATAGGAAGAATGGAGATCAAAACCCTATTGGACATGTGATGGTATAATCTTTGTGATTTCATCTGATTTACATTGTCTTAGGTAATCTTCATATGTTATGGTGGATCTTTGTTGATTGTTAGCCTAGGGTTTTGTGGTTGGATTTATTTAGCCTTTCAATATTGTTATTATTGTTATCCATTTTCACCATACACAACAACAATACTTTAATGCTTCCTTTTTTTGCTTGAGGAGAAGGGTTCTATTTATAGAAGAAATGGGGAAATGAAGGGTTAAGATTGAGTAATCTTAACAAGGGTTAGGATTGAAAGATATTCAATCCATGTGAGACTTTCAACCCAATCCCATGTTGACAAGTGTCACCATGAGGAGGCTTGAGAGGAGTGATAAGGAGCATTAAATGCTTGAGGGGACATGATGGTTACCCTAGTCAAAGAAATAAATGCTTTGAAGAGACACATGGGTTACATGAGGGTTAAGTTAGTGGTCAAAGTCCTTAACCATGGGTGCAAGTGGAATTAACCATTAATGGTCATGTAAGAGCCATAAGTGGTTTGGCAGACTTTAGAGGTTAATTTGTTGAACACACAAAGCATTAATTGCTTTTCAAAGACTTTGGAGTCTTTGAGAAGTGACTCCAATTTGCTTAGGAATGTGACAATATTTAGGGGATGGATTAGATTAATTAGGAAGGGTTTAGAAGAATCTAGAAGGGGTTTAGGCATGCAAGTGGATTTTGTAGGAAAATGCAAGTGGGAGGAATATTGGTATTTTCAATTAAAATAAAATCATTTATTTCAATTAAATGGTGTAATTTTCATTTGGATAAATATTCAAATAAATATTAATTTATTTAAATGAGAAAAAGAAGATAAAGCATTAAAATGCTTGAAGACTTTGAGGGAAACCATTAAAGGCTTGAAGACTTTAAGGAAAACAATTAAAGTCTTAAGAAAACTTTAAGGGAAGCCATTAAAGGCTTAAGAAGACTATAGAAGGAAGCCATCAAGTTTGAAAAACTTTAAAGCCATCAAGTTTTGAAGACTTTAAGGGAAACCATTAAAGGTTTCAAGTGGGTGAGGATAAATAGGATTTTAAATAAATAATTTATTTAAAATAGTTGTGCAACTTACATTTGTAGGAAAATACAAGTGGGTGAGGATAAATAGGATTTTAAATAAATAATTTATTTAAAATAGTTGTGCAACTTGCATTTGTAGGAAAATGCAAGTGGGTGAGGATAAATAGGATTTTAAATAATTGTGCAACTTGCATTTGTAGGAAAATGCAAGTGGGTGGAGGATAAAGGTGATTTAAATAAATGATTTATTTAAAATAGTTGTGCAACTTGCATTGTAGGAAAATGCAAGTGGGTAGAGGATAAAGGTGATTTAAATAAATGTTAATTTATTTAAATGTGAGAGGTGGGATTTTGGGGGATTTAAATAAATATTAATTTATTTAAATTTGAGAGAAGATTTAATTAAATAAATATGATCTATTTATTTAATTAATGGTCTAAATTTGGTTAAGTGAATTAAATCAAATAAATTGAATAATTTATTTAATTAATAGGAGAAGAGGGTTAAGATGAATTAATTAAATATATTAATTTAATTAATTATTAATTGATGGTTAAATAATCAAATAAATATTAAATATTCATTTAATTAAGTGGACAGATTTATGTGACTACAATTTCTTTTCTCAATTTTTAATTCTTTCTTTTTTTTGTCAATTAATTCCTTTTTTGATTTATTTCCTTTTTTGAAGATTTGTGCTCATAATTTCCAATTCCTCTTTCTTGATTTGTTTCCTTTTTTGAAGATTTATGACAATTTGATTTATTTTTCAAATTAATTCCTCTTTTTGATGATTTAATGGCAAATTGATTTATTTAATTAAATATGCAAAAGATATTTAATTAAAATAAATAAGATAATTGTTTAAAATGATTTACTTGGAATGGTTTAATTAATTAAATAAATATTTAATTAATATTGAGTGATTAATTTGCCATGTGACATTTGATGATTTTAGAAATTAATTGTGTGCTCAAGATTTATTTAATTTCCTTTGGTTAGGACCTTGGTGATGTTGTCGAGATTAGGGGCCCATGGTTTAGATGACCATTTTTAGGGTATTACAGCGAGGAACTGGGTTATTCATTCTAATAAGAATATCATAATCCTGAGGTTTGGGAGTTGTGAGTTCCTCATCAATGTTGATCTCCACCCTTTCTAGTTTGCCCGAGATGTCTTTAATGAAGACCTTCTTGCATAGTTTCAACACAATATCCCTATCTGTCTCAAAATGCATTGCAAGGGCTAAAACCATTGCTGCAATGTCTGGATTCAATGTCTAAATTTATTCCTTAGAAATTTCATTACAGCTCCAGAGATCAAAGGGTTTTGTTGGACGAGAATGCCCTTCATTCTTTCTTCCTTGATCTCGCCCACAAAGGCCATCTGGCGTTTCAACCCTAGAAGCCTGAGAGGGGTATCCATCATAGCTTAACTGAGAAATGACAAGGAGGACCAGCTTGGCATTCTATATCTTTATATCTCTCTTTCTCTTCCAATATATATCTATGTCCCTTATTCCTCTCACCCTTTCTCTAGCTCTATTTGTCCATTTATTTATCTCTCTCCCTCTTCCCCTCTCTCTATATCTCTAACTCTCTAGTTCTATCTCACTATATATATATCATCTCTCTCTCTTCTTTTATATCTCTCTATCTCTTCCTCTTTCTCTCTCCCTCTCTTTCTCCTCTCTTTCTATGTTTATCTGCCCCTTTCCCTTGATCTATCTTTTTTTCCTCCTCTTTTTCTCTATCTTCATCTCTACCTCTATCTTCATCTCTCCCCCTAATCTCTAGACGTGCCTCCTATCCATCCATATCTCACTCATTCTCCTTCTTTTTGGACCTCTATATCCATATCTTTTCCTCTCTATATCTATTGTAGACACCTAAAAATATTTCATTAATTCTACACTAATTATTCTTCTATTAAATTAAGTATTTCTTTAATTATTTGATTAAATTAAATATTTCTTCTAATCATCACCCTTCAACACTTCTAATTATTTTATTTCTATTCTCAAATCATTTTAATCAGTTAACCATATCTCAACTATTAATTAAATATCAATTATTTAATTAATTACAACCTTTTCCTTAGTTAAACAATCTTTATTATGTAATTAATTTGATCTCCTAAGTCTAAATAATTTCATCTAATTCCAAATCATCAAATTCACATTTTCTCCAAATCTGAATTTTAGTTAATTTCATATGCATTTCAGCATTCAAATGACTAAATTCAATTTTGAATTGAAAATGAAAATCAAATTCAATTTTAAATTTCTACAACACATGCTAAATCAGAACTGATTGATCAAATCATTTGTCTAATAAGTTAACTCAATTAACTCATCAATCATCTTTTTCTAACTAATCCATCTATTTAGTCTACTAATCAATCAATCCACTTATCTCTCTAATCAATTCAATCTTCTAATTAATCAATCTAGTCAACTATCTAGTCTATTCAGTCTACTAGTCAATCAATTGAGTTCTCTCCAATCAATTATGTTAACAAATAAATCTAATGAGTTTTTTTTTTTTTTTGAATAAAAGGGTAAAAAATTTATTGAAAAATAGAATCAAGAATTACAAAGAGGCCCAAAGCCCCAAGGCCCCAGAAGAGAACCACCCAACCAACCCCAGATTATCCTACTTCATAACCATCCATGTCCTTGGTAAATATCTTCTGCAGATCCTGACAAAAATCCCCAAAAAGATACTCCCAACCTTCAACTTTCAAGTCCCTACCCTATTCCGAAGCCCACTTGGCCAAACAATCAGCTGCTCTATTCCATTCCAGAGGTATGTTGACAAAAGACACTTGCTCCATTAAAGAGATAATTTGGAGAATTTGCTAAACCACCCCTACCAATTGCCACTAAATCCCACTCACCCTCTGCTCAGTCAATAAGTTAACCACAATCTGTGAGTCTGATTCACAAATCACCTTCCTTCATCCCAACTCCCAAGCACACTCAAGGGCATAGAGAATCGCTAGTCCCTCCATAAAGTTGTTAGACTGCCACCCTTTATGCACCGAAAAGAGGAAAACAACCTCCCCCTGCTATTCCTACCAACACCACCAACTTCAACAGGACCTGGGTTACCCCTAAATGAGCCATCAGTGTTAATCTTTATAAACTCATCCTGAGGGGGTATCCACCTTCCCCCCCTTTGCACCTTCTTCATGGCCTGTCTACCTCTCCTGACACAAGTTGAGGCCGGAGACAACTCCTGCAGACCAAGCCTACTCACAATGTTAGCCTCCTCTCTACCCAAAGGAAAATTCACCTCACATTTTGCTTCCACAGTCTCCCTGATCATTGCAATGATCCTATTCCAAACTTGTTGAACAAACAATCTGACCTCATGAAAAATCCTCCTGTTCCTCTCAAGCTAGATCTGTCACAGAATGAAGATGGGTCCAATATACAAGATAGTCTGAAGGAAGGAGGATAGAATAGGAGGTCTACCCAAACTGCTCTAGAACTCCACCAGAGAATATACATGGATACAAGGATGCTTCCAAACCCCCCACTAATAATGCCAAATAAGCAGAGAGTAGGGGCATATGAAGAATAGGTGTGAGGAATCTTCCTCCCCATTACCGCACAAAACATAGATAGAGGGCCTCAGAAATCCACGCTTGCAGATATTGTCCCAAGTAAGACATCTATTCAAAGCCAAAGTCCAAACAAAGCAATTACACTTCGGCCAAGACACATTACTCCATACCTGCTTCCACCAGTTCACCTCTCTTCCCTCAAATCTTTGGTATAACAATTCCTGGTATCCACTAGCCATCGTGAACACTCCCTTAGGATTTGGAGACCAAGCCAACCCATCCCTACCCTTAAGAGAGCTATAGTGTCTACTCGCCAAAATTCTCTACAGCTCCGCACATTCTTCCTCCATCCCAACAAAATCCACTCGTTAGGAGTCTTCCACCTCTCCAAATCCTACCGCCCACACCTGTAAACAGCCTTGAAGTCACTCACCCTTGACCATCCAGCCTACAAAAATCTCTGTCCCAAGTTCCCAAGGTTGGGGAACTGATCAAGAATGGGAGGATATCCATCCCAAGAGTCATTCCAAAAGAGACCTGCCTTAATCAGAGAAGCCCCTTTCTTGAGAGTATACCAAATTGAAGAGCCCTTTCCCTCAAGAGGATATCTAGGGATTTCCTCCATTGGGACCCTCTACATATATTTGTTGGCTAGAATTCTAGCCCAGTTTTGATCTTGCTCCACACACCACCTCCAATATAACTTAGCCACCAGTGCCTCCCCAAAAAGAATAGACTATCTTAAGCTAGGCCCCCCTGACTGCTTTGGGCTACAAACCAAGTCCCAATTGACAAGGCTCCATTTTGACAAGGAGATATTTCCTGCCCATAAGAATTACCTAGCCATAGAATCCAAACCCTTCAAGAACCACTTAGGAGCCACTTGAAGCATACACCAATAGATCAGAAGTGCCTGAACCACTGACTGAATCAACTAAGCCCTCCTAGCAAAGGATAGCCATCTATGAGTCCAGTGTTCAACCTTCAAGCGGAATTTATCCAAGATACCCCGCCAAGAATCCCTAGGAGGGTTACTAGAGGATATAGGAATACCCAAATAGTTCAAGGATAGGGAGCCAACTTGGAATCTCAGGATAAGAGAAATCCTCCTTTGAATAACTTTAGGAGTGTTGAAGAAGATGATAGAAGATTTGTCCTCATTGATTAGTTGGCCCGAAGCTGCAAGATAAATATCCAAGACCATACACAAATTATTAGCTTCTCTAATTTGAGCGAGCCCCATAAGAGCCATATCATCCACAAACTACAAATGGGACTTTGGCTGCAAGTCATTACCCCATCTCTAACCCTGAATAATACCCTGACCCACATTATGTTTAATCAACCTCCCCAAACCCTCAGCCATGAGAATGAATAAATAAGGGGAGAGGGGGTCTCCCTGACGAAGACCCCTAGATGCACCAAATAGCTTAGTATGATCTCCATTGATAAGCACCGAGAAAGAAGTAGTCGTAACATAGCTCATAACCCACTGGATCCACTTGTCTGTGAAACCAAATGCCTTTAGGATCTTCTAAAGGAAGGACTATCGGACTCTATTGTATGCCTTAGCTATATCCAGCTTGATAAACATATATTTTTCCTTGGAAGTTGCCATAGAGTGAATGGTCTCCGTTACAATGGCCACCCCATCCAAGATTTGATGCCCTTCCACAAACCCACTCTATTCCTCAGAGATAACCTTTCCCAAGCACTTCTTCAATCTACCTGCTATCAGCTTAGAGATGATTTTATAAATCACATTGCATAGAGAGATGGGGCGGAACTGACCTAATCGATCAGCCCCCTCACACTTGGGGATAAGAGAAATAAAGGTTTCATTCAACGCCCTAAGCATCTGCTTGTTCCTATGTGATTCCTGCACCACCTCTAGCAAATCCAGCTTGATAATATCCCAGAATTCTTGAAAGAATTCAACTAGGAACCCATCTGGTCCTGGAGCTTTTCCTTTTCTCATATGAAAGACAATCCTCTCAAGTTCTTCCAACAAAATAGGACACAAAAGTTGCTCATTCATCTCCCCTGAGACAAGAGAAGGAATGCAAGTGAGAACCCAGTTCTCCTCCCCCATTTCCCCCCTGGGGATCTTCCCTAAAGAGGGACCGAAAAAACTGAGATGCCTCCCTAGATATCTCTGGCAAGGATAAGCACTGCTCTCCTCTATCATTAACCAGAGCAAGGATAGAGTTTCCATGCCTTCTAGCTTTCATTGAGTTGAAGAAGAAAGTTGTGTTCTTGTCCCCCTCCTTTAGCTAGTCAATACGAGCTCTCTGCTTCTAGTAAATTTCTTCCCTAAGCTCCCATTCCTCAACCACCTTGACTGCCCTATTTTCCTCGAGCAAATCCTCTGACAAACCTTTCTCTCTGATTATGTTGGTGATCCCATTCAGCACCATGTGAGCAGCTTTTTTGGCATGATAGATGTTCCTGAAGCCCTATCGGTTCCACTGTTTGAGCTGAAACTTAACAATTTGTAGCTGCTTGGGAATGCCAAAGGCCGACCTCCCTTTCCTCCACCACTCCACTACAAGAGCCTACAAAGAAGGATCTCGAAGCCACATAATTTGGAATTTGAATGAAGGTGAGTGAGCAACCTGAGCCGAAGAAGAAACTAGCTTGATGGGCCAGTGATTCGACCCTATCCAGTCAAGAATCTCCAAGCTGGTGGACCACCTCCCACCAATCCAAAAATTGGAAACTAGGAAATGATCTAATCTCTCTACAATCCAATCCTCTCCCACCCTCTTATTGTTCTAGGTGAAAAAACCATTACCAGGCTTAATGTCAACAAGCTGCAACATGGAAATATTATCCTGAAAGAGGAAGGAAGAAGGATCCAACCTCATCACCCCCCCCTTCTTCTCACTCAGCTCAAGGATGGCATTGAAATCTCTTGCCATAATCCAAGGATGAAAAGGGGCCAGCCTTCGCATACCAGAAATATGAGTCAATAAGTTTTGCTTACCTAGAAGATCAGTGGGGGCATAAATGTTAGAAAACAAAATGAGTTCCCTAGTCTCAAGACTAGAGAACACCACGAATAATGACGATCGGGAGGCAACCCACCAGATAGGGAAAAACCTTAAGGGGTTCCAAAGATAGGCCACCCCTCTAGAGGATCCTATTGCCCCAACACACTGACATTCTCCTCGATTCTACATCTTCGACAACAGGCCCATCATACTCTCAACTGTAAGTTTAGTTTCTTGCAAGAAAATGACATTAGGTGAATGATTCCTAATCAAGTCCCGAACATATTTTTCTCTAGGGCCACTGTTAAAGCCCCTCACATTCCAAGAGATCACAATCATTTTGGAGGATTGGAAGAGTGAGAATCCAAATTCTTTACCAACCCTGACTCAACCAAATTCTCCCCCATCAATTTAATCTTGTCCAAATCCTTCTTTCTGCCTACCTTTGAGCTCCTCTCTAATACATTTTTCTTAATGTCTTTCTAATGTAAACCCAAATGAGCAATAAAATTCTTTCTTTTGACCCCATCCAGTTCCAACTTTGATGCTATTGAAGAGCCCTCCCCTTCAGCCACAATCACCTCAGACCTAGGAGTGAGTCCCAAATGAACCCTAATTGCTGATCCATCTCCATCTGCTAGCTTCCAACCCCTAGCAGGGCCTGGGTAGGGACCTCCACTACTCTTTCTAGGGCCCCTCCTAATGCTCCTTGATCCAAAGGGGTTAGCTCAGATTAACTTCCTGATGGCCAAGGTCATCCAAAATATCAAATCTGTTGAAGGTGTCCTCCTCCTGTCTCTCCTGCAAAGGCCTCTTTTGTCCTCGGTTCTTTTTCTTTGTCCTAGCTGGGACAAAACCATCAGTACCCCCAGCCTCGATAGACATAGGAGCTTTCCCTTTTTCAGCCCTATCTTGGCTCGGTTCTGACTACTGAGGTTGGCGCATCACCGGTTTATATCTAGGGCACTTGCGCTGTAAATAATGATACTCATGACACACCCAACAACGGAAAGGTAAAGTTTCATAATCTAACTGCTAAACCCAAGAGTAAGATCCTACACACATATCTATAGCATCTAGCAAGGGTTTACTAAGATCAATTTCAACACAGATACACGCAAAGGTCATTACCTTTCTCCCCAGGGTTTGCATAGAGGATCCTACTAGCTTCCCAAGCAGAGCGGCAAGCATCTAGAGCACATCTTCTTGACAACATTCCACCAGGAAACATGGTAAACGAACCCACACAGGCACCTTATTCGGGAGTTCCTCCAAAGGGTTAAACCCCACATGCCAAGGTTTGATAAACAATCCCACCTGGTTGTAAAAATATGGCCCGCCTTTGAAGACCCTATTGCTATCCTCCATCCAATTGAAGGTAACCATGAAATAGTTGTTTTCCAGAAGCATGATCTCCATTTCCCCCTCCAGGGCCCAAGTCCTTTGCGCTCAGCTTTCCAAGAACTACAAAGAAACCCTCACTCCCAAACATTTCCAATATAGTGAGTGTTTTGAAAAATATTCGACGTCCTCCGCTATCATCTCAGGATGAATTATCAGCTTTGGCCTCTTGCTACATCTCTCCAAGCAGCCATTAATCTTTAAAATACGTGACCTCCCTGCACTACCAAATCCCCCATCTGAGGAATAGAGGGTATTATTGAATGTCTTCATGCCCTGTGATGGGGGTTTTGATCCCACCGCCATTCAAAAATCCAAGGCTGGCTGGTCCTTCGAAACATCCCCACCAATACTCATTGTAAGACACACAAGGACAAAGTCCTTAAACCCCAAAGGGACCCTAAAGAGAAACACCCCCCCTCCCCAAAACCCCACCCCTCAGTAACACTCCCGGGATGGAGGTCCCCCCGTGGTCCCCAACCCCACAAGAGCTCGTTGTTTGTTTGGAACGACGACCGAGCCGCTCAACCTGCACCCAAACACAGACTGCCACGCTTCTCCCCTTTGCCCTTCATTGTTCCCCGCTCCACCCAGACTCCCCCACCCTGCACACCCTTGCCCTGTCACCCTAGACACCCTATGGAAGCCCCTGATCATGAGCTAGGGCTTTAGAACCCAAGCTCGGCCCTCTGCAAAAATCCGCCTGCACAACATCCTTCTCGAAATTTGATTCAATTCTTTCCGATCAAATAAATCTAATGAGTTAACTGATCAATCTAAACCAATTATCTATCAATCAACACTTGAGTTTTATTTCTCCCCCCCTTTGTGTTGAAAATCTATAAATTGAACCTCTTTTCTCAATTCACTCTAGAATCACAAAATCAGACTCTTCAAAGTATTTGTATGCAAGAAATTGGTGCAATACCTAAGAGCCACCAACCACTCAAATTGGAGAAGCACAATGGAAGCCATGATGCAGGATGAGGGAGTATTTGGTGAACCCGACGTGAACTAACAACAATTTGAAATTTTGTTTATGACTGTAGGTTTCCATTTCTAGAAAGTTTCCCTTTTTGGCAGGTTTCCATTTCTGAAAAGTTTCTATTTTTGGCAAGTTTTCATTTTTGACAGGTTTTCATTTGTGGAAAGTTTCCATTTTTGGTAGGTTTCCATTTTCGCAGGTTTCCATTTTTGGAAAGTTTCCATTTTTTGCGGATTTCCATTTTTTTGTAGGTTTCCATGTCTTAAAAGGTTTCTGTTTTTGGCAGGTTTCCATTTTTTGTAGGTTTTCATTTTTGGAAATTTTCCATTTTTGGTAGGTTAATGTTTCTGAAAAGTTTCTATTTTTGGCAGTTTCCATTTTTAGCAAGTTCCTCATGTAAATAAATAAAAAAACCTCTCAATTTTTTCATTTTTCTTAAATTCTAGTTGTAGACACCTAAAAATGGTCAACGCTTGCGGAATCGTACTTTAATATTTGTGCATTGCCTTATTTTAGGTTTTTGCATCGCATTAACATTTCTCCTATGATTTGCACTTGGTCTTTATCATTTGTGAACATCGAGTCATTCCTCTACATTCTTCATTTGTCTCGCTCTCAAATTTGGTCTTGTCGACAATGCTATCCAGTCATGATTTTGATCGAACTTATCTTGTCGCATCAATATGTGTGCTAATTTGTCATCATTTTGGACATCGTCAATCCTAATTAGGGTTTTGTCCTCTTATCAATCTTGTCGATTTGTCATCAATCCTTATCATTTTCAATCTTGTCGTTTTGCGATCGATTTGTCATTGATCGTTGTCATGTTCGATCTTGTCATTTTGTGATCGATTTGTCATTGATCGTGGTCATCAATCCTGTCGTCTTGCAATCTATTTTGTCATCAATCCTTGTCCTTTTGTCGAATTTGTCATTTTGCGATCATTTCGCTATCGAACATTGTCTGTCTCAATTATGTCATTTTGGATCAATTTGTCATTGTTCCTTGTCAATTGGCATATTTATCAATCAAATCATTTAATCAGAATCATGATCGATATCAATTATTTTCAATCTAGACCTAATTGTCATTCTCGCATTGCTAATTCATCTTCTAGAGTTTTGTGATATAATCATTTAACCTTGTGTGTCATTTCTTCCTCTAGGATTAAATAATTTATTTATTTATCCTAAGTCTTCTTGTCACAATTAAATGTTCATTTAATTGGCTAATTATTCCTCTTCGTGAATTAATTAATAAATGACAAATTATTAATTAATTTACCTAATTCCTAATTTTCCTAATTCCTCCTATTTTCTAATTTTCATCATTTATTAATTCCTAATTTCAATTTCCTCCTATTTCTCTCCTAAATTCATGGAAATGACATGTCAATTTGTCATAAATTTGTCATAATTGACAATCAATCAATTTTTGACATAGAAGTTGTCATAATTTGTCATAAATTATCAATCAACAAATTTTGCATAGAAAGTGCATAATTTGTCATAATTTGTCATAATTGACATAGTTGATTTGCAATTTCCATTTGAATTGAATCATGCTAATCTTGTCATCTCTCCAATTTATCTATAAATTGGATGAATTTCTTCAATCAAACCCCTTGATTCCTAATCCTTAATCAGATAATCACTTTTTCAAGTCAATCACGCTTCGAGTATTCTTGAGCAATCATCTTGTCTACTTGCTTTCAGATCATGATCATGCACTTGTAGGTGAGATCCACAACAAAACTAATTGGAGAAGAAAGAAGGACAATGGAGCCACATGAAGGAGCATTCAAATCACATCTTTGGTTTGCATAATCTTTGCTTTTGAATGTTTTTATTTCATGTCTCTATTGAGTGTTGTTTAGGATAGATTCATTGCATTCTAGCCTTTTGTGATTAGACAATGATTAATGAATATTTTCTATGTTTGTGATGATTTCCTATTTCCTAATGTATATTAATTGGTGAACCCGACGTGAACACTAACCATCTAACCCCTTAACTATGTTTTTGAGTGATTTCAAGTTGATTTGTAGGCCAAAAAACCCAAAAACAGGGTCATGCAGGGTTTTCTGGGGACTTCTGCGCCTATGTGAAGCAACTTGCACCTATGTTGAGCATTCTGCACTTGTGTAGAGGACATTCTATGCTTATGTTAGACATTCTGCACCTGTGTCATGACTTCTGCGCCTGTGTAAAGTCCAGAAAAAGGGTAAAAATGCAGTGTTTTACTTGAAATTTGTTTAGTTTTTGCATTTTGTTTTCTGTGTTTTGGTTTTTGGTACTAATTATCTATGCAGAATCTTGGCATACACATGGCAAAGATGACAAATCAAACTACTAACATGTTTTATGCAGATTCGATAGCCAAAGACTAAACATATTGAACTTCTAACTTGGGTTTTGCAGGTTGCCTTGGAGAAACAACCAAATCTTGTGTTTGCAATTAATTTTTAGGCACCTAGTATGATTTCTAAGTAGGTTGGAATGAATGTGTTTTTGCTTTTATTGTTGAGTGTGACATTAGAGTAGGAGAGTATGCTCTCATCCTTCTTAGGGTGATCAGAAATCCAGATCTTCGATACCATGCTCATGTCTTTGATTGAGTGTCTTCTTTAGAGGGCATGCCTTCCCGACCACTTTGCTTTTGCAAGCAAGTGATAGTCGTGAGAAGGGATTGACCCAAAGTGAGTACGGCTAGAATACCTTGGCATTCTAACTCACTATAAAAAAAATACTTGATGGGTGAAAGCTTTGAAGGAAGTGTTACGTAGGAATTGCAGTTACTTGGGAAGTGATGACCCTTGAACTCTTTCTCATATCAACATCTAAGTAGGGCCTCTTGGCCTAAATCGTGCTTTGCGCGACTACATTTGTTTGGTATCTTGATGGGCTTAATGTCTCAATCACGCTTGCATGACATCAAGGAGTAATGCTTAACAGAAATCCTTACTAAACACCTTGTTTTAGAGGCCAAAAACCCTTCTAGTTTCTTAAGAAGGACAAGTTCGGATACTTGGAAGAGATACTAAGTTCGCCATGGGGAGATTTCCATGGGGACTGATGCTTGGCTGCCCTGAGAAGTGAGTGCCGTGGAGGGGAGCCCGTGGGGTCAAGCATCTATGTATTCTCCTTGAATCCCATAATGAGTCTACCTCTCAAGTACCATAAGAAATGTGGGAATGAGCATGATTGTCTTGAGTCTAAGTTGCAATATCTTGTATTCTTTGATTGTCAAAAGTTGAATTTTATCTCATTTCAAGAACAAGGCAAATTGATCCAACATAAGATTAAACACAAGAACATTTCATCCAACAAACTTCAAAATACTTTCAAACATGGTTGTCAAACATTGTTCAAAATCTTGTCTCAACATTCATGTCACTTAGATTTAGGTTCATCCTAGGTTTGCATTTTGCAAGATCATTGTCAAGGTTAGGTTTCATCTAAGTCATACTCCTTTGCATATCAATAAGGGTCATTCATTTGCATATGTCCTCTTGCATTAGAGTAATACCATTGTCATACATTTACATTTGCATACCCTAAGTCTCTTCATTAAGCTTAGGTCATTATCATATCATATTGGGGTAATTTGCATATTAATTGTCCCTTATCATATAGTGTCAAAACTAGGTTTTGTCATACTTGAGTAAGTCAAATCTTTGATAAACCCTAAGTCATTGCTAAGAGGTCTATACCTTATCAAACCCTTTGTCCTTTTGTCATCAATGTCATTTCGTCAAACCTAGCTTAGTATCCAAGCATATAGGGGAGACATTGTCATCTTGTCCTTTGTCACTTAGTCCTTTTGTCCTTTGAGGTCTAGACATCATTTCAATTTCCTAAGGGTCTCTTTTAGATTTGCATTCCAAGAAGTTTGTCAAAATCTTGAAAAACAACCAAAAACATAGGTTTCATTCTTGCCATAGATTGCATTTTCATTTATTAGTTTTCATTTAGTTGCATATCATACATCATCCTTTTAAAATCAAAAATCCCAAAAAACATTGCATAGTGACATGTCTATTGAAACAAGGTTCCAAGCACCAATGACGCAACAAAGTTTGACATATCAACCGACAATGCAATCACAATTATATCGAACCCAACAACAAAGCAACATTGATCAAACTTTTTATGATGAAACAAGTCTCCAAATACAAAAACTAGAGGAGAAACTAGCTCAAGAAGAGGAGATATTGGAACAAAGAGTGAAAAACATTGAAAAGAATAGATCACAAATGTCCAAAATGTTTCAAAAATTGCCAGGTCGAAATCCAAAGATTGAGCCAATTGATGTCAAATCTCTTCTTGAACGATCAGACATACCAGCTCTCCTCTCACAAATAGAGATGATGAAACAATTTCAAGAAAAGAGACAACATCAATTTCAACATTATATGCCTCCACAACAAGAACAAGAAGGTGTTTACTATCAATCAGATTTTCAACCAATACAACCAATGGTTCAACCAATTGTTCAACATATACAACCAACACAACCAATGGTCCAATCTCGACAATATGTCCAACCGACTATCAAGTATCAACAACAAACTCAATGGACAACTCAGTATCAACAACAACAACCAAACATTCAAAAACAAAGGTTGCAACACACACCAAGCCAAGTTTCAAACATGTCGGAACAATTGAACCAAGTCCAATATCAAAACATGACATTAAATCAAAAACAAGTCCAAATTCCAGGTCCAATCATGTCAAAACCTCGAAAGAAAGGTGGCTTTATTGCAATGCTCTTAAGGAAATTACCAAGTGAGTTCTTTGAGGAAGATCAAAATAATACACTTATGTCTAGCAATGCCTCATCCCCCTGCAAACAAATTGACTCTCCAGTGGCACCTATCCCTACACCTTTAGAAGTTTCACAAGAACCTTCTATATTGTCCTCATCAAACAATGCACCCAAGGATGCAATTATCCAAGGGCTATCCATAATTGATTGCCAAGATAATCCAATTCATGATGCACATCCTTGTCATGTTTTAGAAATACAAGACCCAATGCCACCATGCACTTTATTGCCATTACCTATTTTAGAGGACCCCATTTGAAGTCCCTCTTTCTCATGTTCAAGCATTGATTCCTTGCCAGAATCCATCACAAATGTTCAAAGTGCATCTCTTTCATGCCAAAACATTGATTCCTTGTCAGAATCCCCCATGCATATCCAAAGTCCAACCTCATGTCAAGAGGATAATTTAGAGCATGAAGAAATGAGTCCTAAAGAAAATCAAGATCAAGATCCTAAAACCTTATCATCTCATCCAATTGTTGACCAAGACCCCATGTTCCCAGACACTCACGATGATTCCCCTATTCTTGTCCATCCTATCCAAAGTCCTATTGACACTCCATTCCCCGAGCAAGATCAAGATATCCCAGTCCATCCAATCCCAAACGATCCCCTTCCATTTCATGAAAAAAATGTCCTTTCAAATCCCATTGACATTCAAGATATCCCTTCCATCCTTTCCAATGATCCCATTGAATGTCAAGAGAAAAGCACCTTTGAAGAGGATTCCAATGATCTTCCTCCTTGTCAAGATCAAATTATTCCTTCAGATCCTCCACAAGATCCACTTGTTCCTCCATCTCCTTGTCCTAATGCTCCATATACACTCCAAGATCGCATTTCTTTTGATGATCCCATTATTTCTCCCATTCCATCTCTTGAAGAGCTTGTCATTGAACCATGTCCACAACACAATCCTAGTCCCCCTCATGATCTTGATACCCCTCATGATTCTAACGTGTCAGTGCAAGATGTTCATGAACCCTCAACATGCATAATGGGTTCTTCCACTTTGGTGCAATTCGATCCACTTCAAGATCTAATTATTTCTCTCATCTCATATCCACCTCATAATGGACTCGCGTCTTCTTCCCAAAGAAAAGAGTATCCTACAAGTCAAGATATTCATAAAGGAAAAGGAGTAGATCTCCATAAGAAAGAATCCCTTCATGTCAAAGAAGATATTAAGGGTCATGTCTACACAACTCACTCTCAAGACATTGGTATCCCTCCATCAAAATCAAAACATACACCTTCCCCATCATCCCTTCCATCCATCTTAGGTCCTTACATCCCTTTGTCCTCTATGCAAGGTCAGAAAAGGCACACATCCTTGAGTAAATTTCATCCATCCAAAAGAAATCCATTTCATTCATGTCCATCCATGCATTCCTTTCCTCCTCCAAGCAATTTAGATGCCAAGTATAAAAGTCATAAGTCTAGCAATCCACATGTATTCAAGGATCAACATGTCCAATATAATCGACATGTCAAAAGAAAGCAAAATATGATCTCTAAAGAAAAAGAAAAATCCAAAAGGCCACAAAGGCCCACTGAGCAAAATCAAAAACAAAAGTCAAAATATATATGGGTTCCTAAATCCTTTGTGCAAGCAATGCACTCCAAGGAACCACAAAAGCATAAAAAATCAAAAAACATGTGGATCCCTAAGTGGCTCCTTGAAGCACAAAAGCCTAAAGAAACATCCAACTTGGCATCCAAAATTACTATTCCTCCATCCAAACCTCTCAAATTTGTTCCTCCACCGCCTTCTTCATCCATTTTGGGCCCTTATGTCCCAAAATCCCAAGCTATTCCTCCATCCAAATCTCACAATCTGAAATACATTTATCCTCCATCAGTCCATCACCCCTCAAGGTGTGTGTCAATGTCGATCTTGCCTTCATTTCCATCCACTGAAGCCCAATTCTTCCAATACCCTACCTATTATCCAATGCATATTTTCCATCCTTCCATCCCTTTGGTCCAATCCTTTGCATAAATCCTTGCCTTCGTTTCATATTATTTTCCATGTCCTTATCCTACCAACGTCTTTGAGCATACTTTTAAAGGTCATGGTCCATTTTTTTTTCAAGGCTACTATCCAAACAAAAAGATGCTTGAGTCCTTCTTTCATCCCCTATCATGTGTCCATCTTCTATTGAAAAAGTCAAAATACAAAATAGAAAAAAAGAAAAAAAAAAAAAAGAAAAATTTTTTTTAAGCAAAAATAATTCGTCCACTGGTGAAAACCTGGCAAACAGGCACCTTGGGCAAGTACTGTGATGAAAACCTGGCAAATAGGCGTCATGCGTAATTTATGAACTTCTTGCACACCACACTTGGGGGCAGGTTTCCTCCTTCATATCCTTTTGTCCTTCATTGTTCCATTATCCTATTGAACCCCTGTCATTACCCTTCATATCCTATTGTCCCTCATGTCCATTTCCTCTTTCCACCTTTGATCTTGACAAGGCTGACGATCTTCATGAGAATCATGTATCTTGTTTGCAGCTTTTAGTCCATCATAGCTTTTGGTCATTTATCCATTTGCTTATTACAACCTTCCATCCATATTCCCTAGCTTATTGCAACTTTCTGCCACTATCCCGTATCCTATCCCAACCTTCAGTCCATGTCCCTTATCCATTCTTGGTCTTGCTTATCCTATCCATATCTTATCACTATCCATACACTTTGTTTCATTCCTTGATCTTGATCTGACATAAGGACGTAAAATTTAAACATGGTTTCAAAAACCTCTTGACTTGTCCCTCATGCCATATTCACTGCTTTACATTGTCATATCTAGTCTCTTGTCCCATCACGCAATAGCCCTTGAAAATTGCATCCGTATTGTCTCCATAATAAAAGGCCTTTGTCTTCCCTCTATCCACCAACATTTCAGCAAGCTTATTTATTCACCTGTCATATTCCTTGCCTTGCTAGACACTAGGGGCAAAAATCATAAAAATCAAACAATGTCATGAAAAAATAAAAAACAAAAAATTGAAAAATGTCCTAAAAAAAATCATAAAAAATCACATAATGTCCTGAAAAATCTCATAAAAAAAAAATTGAAAAATGTCCTGAAAAAAATAAAAAAACAAAAAAATTGAAAAATGTCTTGAAAAAATTCAAACAAAAAAATTGAAAAATGTCCTGAAAAAAGATCATAAAAATCAAATAACGTCCTGAAATAATCCAAAAAAATCAAATAAAGTCCTGAAAAAATGAACAAAAAAATTGTAAAAATCTCAAAAAACATTAAAATCCAAAACAAGCATTTTGTGAATAAATGATCCCTCTGTGCATAGACATCTCACTGAGTATACATCCAATGATTCACAATCCAACGCTGCGTTTTAATGAAATCATGCATAAATAGATAAACTCTTTCAATCAACCCAGACATTCAAACTGATCAAAATTGTCATATCAATCAACCTCAAAATCATTTGTCCTTGTCTCTACTATCATGGGTCTTATACAGGGTGTGGTATACTCAAAACCAGACTGTGTCCTGCCTTAGACGGGGTACCACATGTCCTGAAACCAGACAGCATGATCGTCCTATCAGCACTTTCAACTTTTGACAATGAAGATCAAGATGTTTGTTTGATTTGTTAGAATTTGTGCATCTTATCTTTTTATTGATTTATCTTTGGCTTCGATCATGTTCCTATGTTGCTCGATGATGTCATTGAGTGATTTAGAGTGACCGAGATGGTTCATGATCCTTTTCTTTTTTGATTGTGATTGTTGCTTGTCTATGATGTGTTTGTCTTTCGCAAAAAGGGTTGCATTTCAGCTCTGGCCTTCCATGCCATGATGCTACGCATCCATTTTGCTACATAAAAATAAAGGTTCTCACCTACACAGTGCATTACTGAAAGCAAGTTTTTCTTCGTCTCTAATTGTCCTCTGTTTCATTTTCTTCTTACTAACACTTCTTCTGTCTGGTTGGATAGTCAGTTCAGTCTAGTGCTCCGATTTCCAAAAATGCATGTTGCATCCTGCATCCATTTGGTTAGTACATTTGCATTATATCAAGCATCATATCATGCATTTTATCCATTTCATATTATAAATGCATAAAAAATATATAAAAATGCATCCATACATGTTCCACAATGGTACATAAACAATGCATAAGTCATCCATACATGAAAAATAACCATACATCATAACATATTGCATCCCATCCTATTGATGCATATCATATTATCTATCACAAAACTATCGGAGTACAAAATTGGACTGTCTGTCCTTAGTATGGCCTGCAGGCTGACTACAAAATGTCAAACTACATCATGTCCATTGTCCATCATAAGGAGCATGTGCCTCTGTCACTGGGTGCTCCCTCTGTCCTCCTCATCCCTGCCATGTCTCGCGGATGATGTCCCTCCTGGTCCTGGCTGTGGTGGTCTCATCGGTCCACTCACCCCCATGCTGCTCAATGACGTTCGAGAGCATGCCCTGCTCTCTGTCCTTGATCGTGCCCGATATGAAGGTGCTCTCTGCTTTGGTGGAACTGCACTCTCATATAGTGTCCTCCAATGGCGTATCTCCTCTCCGGTCTCTACCAACATCTGTCCTAGCTCCCGTACACTGGCATCCCGGATCAACCCAGTATACTCAATGACTCTTTGTTCTTCTCGCTGTGCTTGCGCTACAACTGTATCTCGAGCCGCTGTGAGTCTAGCTATCTCCACTCTAAACTGCTCATGCTCTCTCTCTAAAGTCGCAATGTGATCCTGCTGACTCGCTATGATAGCCCGACACATCTCCATCTCCTCTGTCCTAGCTGTCTCTGGCTCTATGGGTATGTCTTGTAATGCCTCCTGCTCCCCATCCTCATCTCCATCCTTGCCATCATCCTCATCCTCACCCTCATGCTCCTCGTCCTCATCATCTCCCTCCTCCTCTCCTATGAGTGGGAAGTCCTGCTGTCACCTAGGTATTGGAATGTCCGGATTTGTCAATGGCACTGGTCGTCATTGTGCAAACCATCTCTCATACTCCTCTGTCATCCCAGCGTCCACCACATCTGATCTCCAATCCCATTGTCTCTGTTGTAGCTGTGAGAAGTCAACATATGCTATGTGTGGCTGAATCATACTCCCCCACTGACTCGTCTCTCTGTGAGATCGGGCAAAGTGTGCAGTCCTCCTAGGTACATCCTGCCTCTCTCCAAACTATCATCTAACTCTCTCTGGCAGGTACATCTCAATCACTCTCTAGCAATTCACTAGTCATCCAATCAAGTACCTCTCCTCTCTACAATACGGTAGCTCCTCGCTGTCATCTGACCATCCAGGGCAATCACGATATGGCCTCCATATGAACTCTCTCAGTCTGTCTAGCTCATGTCGCTAGTACAATATGTATCCAAAAGGACCCTGTCTCAGTGCTGCACCATAGCAATACACATATGGTCGGTGTGGTACTACCTGTCTCTTTGTCATCGGTCGACATATGGCTATGTGCTCAAATGCCCATACCTGTAGTAATGTGACTCCATAGCTCAACGTCTGAACTCCCTGATATGCTATCTGATGCAGCTGGAAATACAACATAGCTAGTACACATGGTCCCCATGCATACACTGTCCCCTCTATCGCCATCCTCTCTAGCACTCTTCCCCATCCAATAGGGAATCCATGTCCTCATCTATCTCCTGCTAGTAAGCATGCTATCACCACATATCGTCGATCATACTCTGATGCCATGGTCTCCAAGCTAATCTCCCTCTCGACAATATCCAAATCATTTGCGTCGCACTCGAACAGTCTGCACAATGTGTCTCTCCCTATCACTGGGTCATACTCTATCATCTCTCCACGTATCGGAATGCGGAGGATATGCCATACATCCTCCAGTGTCACCGTCGCCTCTCCAGTCGCCAGATGGAATGAGGAAGTCTCTGAATGCCATCGCTCGACCAATGCGGTAAGCAGTCCTGTGTTTTCCCTAATCTCAGGCATGAATGTGATATAGTATATCCCCAGTCCTGCTAAAGTATCTCTCTCTGTGCTCCTAAGTCTGTGTCGTAGCATGAAGCAATCTAGTCAGTTCTCCCGCGTGATCAATGGATACTGTCGACTCTGCATCACAATTGGGGTACATTTTTGTCAGTTTTAGGGTTTGCTCCTACGGGTTGTATTTCCTCATTTTCATGTCTAATCAGGGTGTTTTTCATCTAATCTGATCTATCCTACCCTTATCCCCTTTTTCCGGATCATTTGCATGTCATTTTGATCAAAATTAGGGTTTTCCATGCACTCTTGCGCCTGTGTCAAGGAACCTAGGCCTGTGTCAGGTAACCTGTGCTTGTGTTTTCCTACACAAGCATAGAAGACCTCACACAAGCGCAGAAGTCAGTTTCTGCACTCCCTGTGGGCCCCACAATGTCCTGCAAGCAATCAAAATTCATGAAATTGAAAACATGGGTTTTTGAGATACATACCGCTTCTCCCACATCGTCCAATTGTTTGTACATGTGTACATGTTCTTCGAGGTGATCTGCCATTGGAATGTTCGCCATCTCTCTGCAAGTGTTCTTTTCCAGAGCAACAAATTCTCCTCTTGGGCTAGTGCAAATGAGCAATTTTCACTCTCTTGGTCTCATTTATAGATCTTTGTCAGTGCATAGATGGACGTGTACCCTCTCCATGTTATGTTGGTCGCGGTCTTTTGCATCTTATATTGCTTGTCCTTCATGCATCCGATATCCGATTGTCAGTCCGTTTGATCCTATCATTTTTATCGATCAATTGGCCTCTTTTCTGCATGTTTTCAGCCAATTCCTCAAGGGGGCATGTATATGTCATTATCATTGTCAGGGGCATTTTCATTATTGTTCTTTGAAACAACACTTAAAATCGCATTGTCTCAAAGAGGGGCAAAATGTAGACACCTAAAAATGGTCAACGCTTGCAGAATCATACTTTAACATTTGCGCATTGCCTTATTTTAGGTTTTTGCGTCGCATTAACATTTCTCCTATGATTCGTACTTGGTCTTTATCATTCGTGAACATCGAGTCATTCCTCTACATTCTTCATTCATCTCGCTCTCAAATTTGGTCTTGTCGACAACACTATCCAGTCATGATTTTGATCGAACTTATCTTGTCGCATCAATATGCGTGCTAATTTGTCATCATTTTGGACATCGTCAATCCTAATTAGGGTTTTGTCCTCTTATCAATCTTGTCGATTTGTCATCAATCCTTATCATTTTCAATCTTGTCATTTTGCGATCGATTTGTCATCGATTGTTGTCATGTTCGATCTTGTCATTTTGCGATCGATTTGTCATCGATCGTGGTCATCAATCCTGTCGTCTTGCAATCTATTTTGTCATCGATCCTTGTCCTTTTGTCAAATTTGTCATTTTGCGATCATTTTGCTATCAAACATTATCTGTCTCAATTATGTCAATTTGGATCAATTTGTCATTGTTCCTCATCAATTGGCATATTTATCAATCAAATCATTTAATCAGAATCATGATCGATATCAATTATTTTCAATCCAAACCTAATTGTCATTCTCGCATTGCTAATTCATCTTCTAGAGTTTTATTATTTAATCATTTAACCTTGTGTGTCATTTCTTCCTCTAGGATTAAATAATTTATTTATTTATCCTAAGTCTTCTTGTCACAATTAAATGTTCATTTAATTGGCTAATTATTCCTCTTCGTGAATTAATTAATAAATGACAAATTATTAATTAATTTACCTAATTCCTAATTTTCCTAATTCCTCCTATTTTCTAATTTTCATCATTTATTAATTCCTAATTTCAATTTCCTCCTATTTCTCTCCTAAATTCATGGAAATGACATGTTAATTTGTCATAAATTTGTCATAATTGACAATCAATCAATTTTTGACATAGAAGTTGTCATAATTTGTCATAAATTATCAATCAACAAATTTTGCATAGAAAGTGCATAATTTGTCATAATTTCTCATAATTGACATAATTGATTTGCAATTTCCATTTGAATTGAATCATGCTAATCTTGTCATCTCTCCAATTTATTTATAAATTGGATGAATTTCTTTAATCGAACCCCTTGATTCTTAATCCTTAATCAGATAATCACTTTTTCAAGTCAATCACGCTTCGAGTATTCTTGAGCAATCATCTTGTCTACTTGCTTTCATATCATGATCATGCACTTGTAGGTGAGATCCACAACAAAACTAATTGGAGAAGAAAGAAGGACAATGGAGCCGCATGAAGGAGCATTCAAATCACATCTTTGGTTTGCATAATCTTTGCTTTTGAATGTTTTTATTTCATGTCTCTATTGAGTGTTGTTTAGGATAGATTCATTGCATTCTATCCATTTGTGATTAGACAATGATTAATGAATATTTTCTATGTTTGTGATGATTTCCTATTTCCTAACGTACACTAGTCTTTTAGTGTTTTGTTTTATAATAGATCATTGATAAACACAGAAGCAGATTTTTTGTAACCAAATGAAGGAAATTAGGCTGGATAGCCCACCATGTGTCTACTAACAAATTTTCTCTGTAGGGTTAGAGTAGAGAACTTCTTTTGGTTCTTTTAAAAAGAACAAAATCAAATTCTTTCCTATTCTTTTACAAATTGCTATGAAAGTTAAAAATGAACACCATGTCTGTGTGGAGCAACATCTCCACTTAGAATAGAAAATCATTTCTATGGAAGGATAAAAAGAAATTTTGTTTTTCATGTCTTCAAAGGGATAGGCCTTATGCTCTCCCCTTCAATAGGTAATTAGAAAACTAGACTCTCTTCTTTCATGCTTTCATTGTTTTCTTGCAATTAAATCCTTTAGAAGGCTTGCCCTCTCGAGTTGCCCTTAGGGAGCCATTAAAGGTCGGTGAGAGGGGAACAACCTAAGTGGCAACAACTAAAGTCAAGTAATCCAAGCCACTATAAATAAATATGGATGTGATGAAAATCATATGCGACGAGTGTTACATGTTGTCACAATGACGTTATGCCTCCCTCAGTGCCAATACAGTATGTTAAAATATGTAGAGATTAAGCTCTATAGACTAGGAGACCTCCCTCAATGGAGTGTAAAACGATGCTAATTGTGACCACTCAAATGGAACCCTGTCTAACCACAATAGAAATTAGAAGCCCAGCTGAGTCAATAACCAGACACTTGTTTAATCACAATGCAAGGGTGGGGAAGAATCTGCCCCCAAGACACTCACCATTTATCTCCCAAGATAATGGGCCAATTGAGGAGAAATCTTCTTTGGTCTAATTTCTAGAAAAAGGCAAAAAAATGGGTGCACCATAGAGTGTGAAAGGGTTGTTTGAGCTGATGAAGTATCGAGATGTGGGTTGTGATAATACTTGTGACCTTTTGACCTTAGGAGAGTCTACTTGATGTGATATCAAATTGCTCAAATACAATGAAAACAAAATGGGGTCTTGAAAAAGACTCCAACATTCATGGGAATTTGAAAAAAGTACCTTAAACAAGTATTCTTTTCATGGTTTTATTCTTTTTTATGTGTCTGTTGTGTCCTTTGATATATTTCACCAAGTTCAAACATTATAGAAAATACCAAAAAAAAAGACGAATCTCGACCAATTTTTTATCAAAAACATCAACAAGATCAAATCCCTCAACAAAGTCAAGTTCCAATATCAACAAGATCAAAACACTGCATCAAACAAGCTTATCAACCTCAACATCAAATCGAACTTTTGCAACATTCTAGAAATGAAAAAAACATCTTACATGTTGTGATCTTAGGTTCAAACCAATCAAGCAAACATCATGGATTGGCGTTATGCGTTTCATAGGGAAGGTGAACAATTCATCCCTTCTATTCCTATTCCATATCCATCCATAGAAACCTTAGCTCAACAAATCAAGACTTTGCAACAATAAATGAGAGACATGACTAGTCCTAACAACCATATGGGATGGTTAGAAAAAAATGATGAGAGAAGTGATAAATACAAGGGAATCATTATCAAGCCAATCTTCTTCTTCTTGTGAGACCATTCAAACATTCCAACCTTCATTATTAGGCCAACTTTCTTCTTCTTGTGAGACCATTCAAACATGCCAACCTTCATTCTTCATCAAAATCATTCCTACCTTAGTTCAACCAACATTAGAGTCATGTCAACCTTCCTTCAACCCAACATATCAATCATACCAATCATACCAACCCAACACTCAAAGTACCTCTTTCAACCAAAATCAAACCTCTTTCAACCAAAATCAAACCCCATTCAACCAAAGTCCAAATCAAAATTCACACCAACCCAACTTTCAAACTCCTTTCAACAAAAATCAAATCCCTTTCAAACAAAGTTCAAGTCAAAACTCATTCAACCAAAATCAAACCTCTTTTAACCAAAGTCATACTCTTTTTAACTAAAAT
This sequence comes from Cryptomeria japonica, assembly GCF_030272615.1. Lineage (NCBI taxonomy): Eukaryota > Viridiplantae > Streptophyta > Pinopsida > Cupressales > Cupressaceae > Cryptomeria > Cryptomeria japonica. Next base: position 25,637,031 of record NC_081408.1, on the reverse strand, counting down.
CAAATCCCTTTCAACCACATCTATCCACCATTTCATCATCCCCTAAGGTCACACAAGACCAACACATGCCATCTCTATCCAATAACACAATCTCCCAAGGGGTATCCATAGCCCAAATCCAATCCAATCCAAGACATGATTTAGAGAGTCTCATTCAAAATACTTCCTCATCAAGTCAAAAGGTTGAAACCTTCCAAAAATCTCCCATGCAAACTCCCCCATGTCAAGAGGACAATCCAAAATAAGAATAAATCAGTTGAAATAAATCAAGATCAAGAACAAACCTTTTCATCTTACCCAGTTTTTTATGAAGACTCCACCTATCAATAATCTTATCATGATCCCCTCATTCTTTTCTATTCCACTCATAATAACACCCTTTTTTCTCAAGAGGAAGATGTTATTTCAAGTACCATCCAACATCCACCTCCTAAACAAGATCACATTATCATTTCTCCTAGGCTCTCTCATGATTCCAATGCACAAGTTGTTCATGAACCTCTTACCAATAAAATCTACAATCCAAATCATACTACATAGGACAACTTTTCAACAATGGTATGTGCACCATCATCAAATACCAATGTCGTGACAAAAACAAGCATAACACCAGCTAATGAAATCAACACCCATATTGTTACATCATCTTCTTCACGCACAAGCATAACACCAACTAATGAGATCAACAATTGGTTGGCTTCATCATACTCTTCAAGTGCATCAATAAAATCGGCATAGCACCCACTCATGTCACAACTTCGAAACCAAAATCTATTTTCCTCATGCACCCACACTTGAAAGACTGGGGGCAAAATGGTTTACCATAGCTGAATTACTTTGAAAATAAAGAGGCTATAGCAGAAACTATACATGAAAGACTCCTAGTCACATATCCTATTGAAAAAGATAGGTTCATCCAACTCTTCAAAAAAAGACCATGTTAGTCCCAACAGGCGCTGAGAGGGGAGGGGTGAATCAACACTTGATCAAATCTTACCAATTAAAATTTTAACTTAAATTTGTATTCATCTAATATCCAACAATATATTTAATCACTGTAGTAAAATATGCAAGCATGAAAAGTTGATAGTGACACCAAGAAGTTATCTCGTGGAAACCCAAATGGGAGAAAACCACACTGTGAGTAGGACTCACAAAAAATGTACTCTTCTAAAGTACGCCCAGTGAGGAGCCATCGCTATAAGGAGATTACAAAGAAACTGTTAGGTGCCACCCGGTTAAGGGATTGTGTTCAAGGCTGGTTAGTGCCTTTACCCTATTAAAGGTAGCCCAGTTAAAGGACTTAAGAACATTAGTTAAGACGTCACCCAGTTAAGGGATTTTACAAAAGGGACCTGTTAAAGTCCACCTGGTTAAGAGATTTATGTTGCAGTGGTAAGAAAATAACAGATTGATGATCTATTGAATTAGCTGCTAATAGCTTGATCAGATCTCAATATGCATCATAGTAAATCCACACCGGTTGTGTCTTCTCTACACAACACCTATTTTCTTCTTACACATTCCTCTCTTCACTCAGTCGATCGCCTATCCTTCAAAAGTGCACTCTGCCGTTCCTCTGACCTTTGGCTCTACACTCTCCCAATTCTTTGTCCTTCGGCTCTACACTCTATTGGTTCTCTATCTCTCAACTTTGCACTTAGTCAATCTACCTCAAACATACTCTACTCTACTAAAACCTTTTGGCACTTCCTCTCTCTTTGCTCTTCACTTTGGATCACCTTCAACAAGATCTTCTTGTTGGAAATTTCACGATCAAAACTTTATGAGTGAACTCAAGAACACTTTATACATTTTCTGCCGACACTTTCAGGTGTTCCCTCAATCAAAGCAATCATGGATTTTAGAAGATTTCAAATTCAAAATCTCCCACTCTTTCTCTATGCGCCTTACAACAATTCCGTAAAGTGTTCAACAAATTCTACCACCGCATCTCCCAAAGATAGTAACTTTTGGGTTGTATTCAACCAATTAAGTACGAACCAGAAAATCCACAGGTAATCATGCTTGATTGTATGATAACTGAATTTGACCTTACCAACAAGTGATTGGGCATAGACACAAGCTCACCAACTCATCTTTCACCACCGCAACTGAATAACTGATCATCGCTCTAAAATTTATGGTGATCACTTGTCTTCCTTTTGTCATACCAGTGTACCGGTATGCCACTGCACTTCTATATTGCTAGTTCATCCTTTGATTACTGGTTTGTAGTGCTAGCATCAAGTCTCTTCCCTTGTTTTCCAATGAGATTCTGGTTTGCATATCTTGCTCGAGTCACCTTTTGTGACTTCATCATAATCAGAGTGACTGATCTTCCTCAATGATAGACTAGTTGGCATAGTCTATCTTTCCTTGATCTCATTGAACCTTTGATCATTCGTTACCAATGTTGCTTCCATGTGTTTGTAAGTCATCACTTTTTCTTACTAAAAAAACACTACTCTACCTATACCACTTCACTAGTTAGTGTCTTCACCGGTAAGTATTGGACATCAATGACAAATCTTATCATATATACCAGTTCTCTGGATTGACCAGTTTTGTCAATGCCAACAGTCTAACAATATCCCCCTTTGGTATTGATGGAAAACACTTCAGAGTCTTACTCTGATGCAACAACTTCATCTCAATAACTACTTACCAATGCTCAAGAACTCTAATCATATCTCCCCCTTTGACAACAATGCTAAAGAGTCCTTTATGTATACTTACAAGACTACTCCCCCTAACCAGAGTAGTCCATACTCATCAATCTAGTCTCTTGTATTTCTAAAAAAAACCTTGAAATCATACTAGATTGATGTAAAGCCTTGTTTTCTTACTTTATTGAATGGAGGGGCATAACCCCCAACTTACCTCTGAGATAGTCAAAAGTGTCCTTCTATCGTGGCTTGGTGAAGATATCAACCACCTACTCTTTTGTTGGTATGTACTCCAACATCACTTTCTTTTCTTGAACTTGTTCCCTTAGATAGTGATATTTGATGGCTATATGCCTCATTTTGGAGTGCATCATTGACTTCTTGGATATGTCAATGGCACTGGTGTTGTCACAATAAATCACTACCGGTCCAGCTACCATTTCTTGTATTCCTTCTAGAAGTTGCTTGATCCAAACTATCTGTGTGTAGTTGATTGCAAAAGCTACATACTCGGCCTCAACTATGGATTGAGATATGCAGTTTTGTTTCTTACTTGTCCAAGATACAATCTTGTCTCTGAGAAAGAATGCACCTCCACTAGTGCTCTTTCTGTCATCAATTTTCCCAGCCCAATCTGAATCAGTGAAGACACTTAAACTGAAGTCTCCCTTATGTGGATTCTAGAGACCATACTCATCAGTCCCCTTTAGGTATCTGAATATTCTCTTGACTGTCATCATGTGAGTCTCTTTCGGATTTGCTGAAAATTTGGCAAGCAAGCCAACAACTTGTGCTATGTCTGGTTTGCTATGTACTACATATTGCAACTTACCGATCATGGACTGGTAAAGTGTCTCATTCACTTCTTCAGCCTCATCATATTTAGAGAGATTGCAACCTGTAACCATTGGAGTTCCAATAGGTTTGCAATCTTCCATTCCAAAAGTTTTTAGAATTTCCCTTATGTATTTAGTCTGGCTGATGAAGATGCCATTCTTTAGTTGAGAGACTTGCAGGCCAATAAAAAACTTTATCTCGCCAATCATGGACATCTCAAATTCTTGCTTCATTTGTTCTGCAAAGCTTTTTCTCATCTCATCATCTCCCCCAAAGATGATGTTATCTACAAAGATCTTAGCAATTAGGTGTTTTCCTTCAGCTCCACTCTTCGGATACAGGTTACTGTTATCACTAATTCTTTTGAACCGTATGCTTAGCAAATATGAGTGCAACCTCTCATACCAAGCTCTCGGTGCTTATTTCAACCCATATAGAGCCTTCTGCAATTTGCATACCATATTCCTTCCATCTTCAAATGCAAACCCTTTCGGTTGCTCTATGTATACTTCTTCCTCTAACACCCCATTTAAGAATGTCGATTTGACATCCATTTGGTAAACTTTAAAAAATTCATAAGCAACATAAGACAACAAAATTCTGACCCCTTCTAGCCTAGCCACTAGTGCGAAGGTTTCTCCATATTCCAAACCTTCTTCTTGAGCATAGCCCTTACAAACCAATCTTTCTTTGTTTCTTATCACTTTATCGTTTCATCCATTTTATTTCTAAATACCCACTTAGTGCCTATTACATTTTTGTTTTCTGGTCTAGGCACTAGAGTCCATGTATCATTTTTCTCAATTTGCTCCAGTTCTTCTTCCATGGCTTTGACCCAATCATCATCTTTTAGAGCTTCCTTTGTTGTTTTGGGCTAAAAAATAAAGAGCATAAAACCATTCTCTCTTGTTCTTCTGCTAGTTAGAACTCCTGCATCCTTGTCATTGATGATATTTTCTATAGAGTGATTATTTCTAACATACTTAGCCAATACTGGTTCATTCCTCAGAGCTTCTTCTACCAGTTGTGCAGGTTCTAATTCATAGGCTTCTTCATTAGCCACTTCAATGGGATCTTATTTAGTAGGTTCCACCGTTACATTGTACTCAAAACCTTTATACTCCTCTGGTTCACTCTTACTGTCCTATTCATTTTTCTCAGAGTACTCATCTACTCTGACATTTGCACTTTCCACAATCTTACCAATCCTTTTGTTTAAACACCAGTATGCCTTTCTCTTTGTTGAGTAACCTAAGAAGGTTCCTTCATCACTCTTGGGATCAAATTTTCTAGTGTACTCGTCCCTCTTGATATAGCACATGCTTCCAAATACTTTGAAATAACAAACATTAGGTGAGTATTCACTCCATAATTCATAGGGAGTTTTATTTGTCCCTTTCTTTACGTGTATCCGGTTCAAAGTGTATACAATAATTCTTATTTCTTCTCTCCAAAATATATGTGGAATGTCCTTCTATATCATCAGAGTCCTTGCATAATCAATAAGAGTTCTATCTCTTCTTTCAGCAACTCCATTCTTCTGAGGTGTTCTGGGTGCAAACATTTGCTTCATAATCCCCTGTTCCTTGTAGTAATTCATGAAATATTGAGAGATGAACTCTCCTCCTCTATCTGATCTCATATACTTCAAATTATTACCAGTTCCTCTTTCTACTTGAGGCTTAAAAACCTTAAACATGTGAAAGGCTTCATATTTTTCCTTCAAGAATACAACCCACATGATTCTTGAGAAGTCATCCACAAACAACATAAAATATTGGTCTCCATAGAAACTCTTGGTTCTCATGGGACCGCACACATCGGTGTGAACTAAGTCCAACACATTTTTAGATGAAAAGGTTTTACTGCTGAAACTAGATTCGGCCAACTTTCCTAGCTGACACTCTTTGCACATAGCATTTTAAAGTTTCACTATGTTAGGCATACCTCTGACAGATTTTTCCTTATTGACTTTTGCTAAGAATCAAAGTTAACATGACACAATCTTTTGTGCCACAACCAACTATCTTCAACCTTAGCCATTAGAAAACTACCTATGGTGGTGTCTAGATGAAACAAATTACCTCTTGACTATTTACTGGTAGCAATTAGACTTCCTAATTTGTCATTTATTTTACATATTCCTTCATTGAATTCTAACTGGTAACACTTATTGTTAAGTTGTGCAACACCTAACAAACTATATTTAAATCCTTCTACCCAATAGACATCATCACAATCTATCTTATCATTTAGGGCTATAGACCCCTTACCTTTTATTGCACAAGGAGCGTCATTTCCGAATCTCACAGTTCCTCCATTGCAATCCTCCATGCTGAGGAATTTGTTTCTATCACCGGTCATGTGGTGAGTGTAACCACTATCGATCAAGCATTCTCCACACCGGTTTGTGCTAGAAATCAATGCCATATCTCCTTCCTCTGTGTTGTCCTCCTTGACTACCACAAATGCAATGCCATCTCCATCAGATCCCTTTGATTCTTCATCAGTGACTCCTTCTATAAGATAACATTCCTTCTTGCTCTTGTCCCTGTAGCTTCTGAAATTATCCTTCCCATCTCTATGATTATTAGGACATCTTGAAGGAATATGAGCTATCTTATTACAGGAGAAGCACTTTAAGGGTAGTTTACCTTTGTACTTTCCTTTTCCTCTTGGCAATCTTCTTTCCAATAGAGCTTCAATTTCATCTTGCTCCTATTCCTCAGATAGCAGATTGTCACTTTCATGGGAATGATCAGTTCTGGTAGTAGAACTAATACCATTTTCTTTCCTTCTCCTTGTTTGTGCATGGATCATGGAGGCTTTGAAAGCAACATCAATATTTGGTATATTGTTGTCATAATTGCTCAATTCAAAAGTAGCCAACTTATTGATCAGTGAGTGAAGAGTTACATTGACTGTTCCCAAGGATCTGAGTTCCTAGATAGCAGAGACCCTTATGGCATATTGTGGTAGCAAGGTTCTCAAGATTTTACTAACCACATCCTCCTCCTCAAGCTTTCCTCCAACACTTTTAATGGAGTTCACTACATCCTTTATCCTCTTGCTATACTGCTCTATGTTTTCTCCTTCCTGCATCCTCATCTCATCATATTTTCCTCTCATGCTATCTACTTTGGCCTTTTGGACATGAGGATCTCCTCCATAGACTGTCTTTAGCTTAATCCATATTTGAAAAGATATTTTCAAATCTTGTACCTTAGCAAATTCATTATCAGAAGGAGTGCTAACAATCAGATCCATAACAATAGTATTATCTTGCCTTTCCTTGATCTGTTCCAGAGTAAGAGTCCCTGAAGGTTCATTGTACTTTGTGATCATATGATTCCAATAGTGTTCACCTAAGGATCATAGATAGAGTTTCATTCTTCCACACCATAAGGTGTAATTATCCTTAGAGAACTTAGGACCCTCCTTACGCATCAACTTGGATCTCTCCTTAAGCTGATTAAACTTCTTCTAATTCTAAGGACCTGATGCTCTGATACTAATTGTTAGTCCCAACCAGTGCTGAGAGGGGAGGGATGAATCAACACTTGATCAAATTTTCACAATTAAACTTTTAACTTAAATCTGCATTCATCTAATATCCAACAATATACTTAATCACTAAAGTAAAATATGCAAGCATGAAAAGTTGACATTGATACTAAGAATTTATCTCATGGAAACCCAAATGGAGAAAACCATAGTGTTAGTAGGAACTCACAAAACTTGTACTCTTCTGAAGTACACCCGATGAGGAGCCATCCCTATAAGGAGATTACAAAGACACTGTTAGGTGCCACCCGTTTAAGGGATTTTGTTCAAGGCCGAATAGTGGCTTTACCTCGTTAAAGGTATCCTAGTTAAAGGACTTAAGAACATTAATTAAGATGTCACTCGGTTAAGGGATTTTAGAAAAGGGACCTGTTAAAGTCCACCCGGTTAAGGGATTTATGTTGCAGTGGTTAGAAAGCAAAATATGGATGATTTGCTGAATTAGCTACTAATAGCTTGATCAGATCTCAATATGCATCACACTTAATCCACACCGGTTGTGTCTTCTCTGCACAACACCGATTTTCTTATTACACCTTCAACTCTTCACTCAGTCGGTCGCCTATCCTTCGACACTACACCCTGTCGATCCTCTGACCTTCATCTTTGCACTCTACTGATTCTTCATCCTTTGGCTCTGCACTCTGCCGGTTCTCTATCTCTCGACTCTGCACTTAGTCAATCTACCTCAAACACACTCTACTCTGCTAAAACCTCTTAGCACTTCCTCTCTCTCTTCTCTTCACTTTAAATTGCCTTCAACAAGATCTTCTTGTTGCAAATTTCATGATCAAAACTTTCTAAGTGAACTCAAGAACACTTTATACATTTTCTACCAACATTTTTAGGCATTCCCTTAATCAAAGCAATCATGGATTTTGGAATATTTCAAATTGAAAATCTCCCACTCTTTCTCTACATGCCTTACAACAATTTTGCCAAGTGTTCAACAAATTCTGCCACTGCATCTCCCAAAGATAGTAACTTCTTGGTTGTGTTTAGTCAATTAAGTGTGAAGAAAAAAATCCACAGGTAATCATGCTTGACTGCATGATAGCTGAAGTTGACCTTACCAACAAGTGATTTGGCATAGACACAAGCTCACCAACTCATCTTTCACCACCACAACTGAATAACCGATCACCGCTCTGAAATTTATGGTGATCGCCTCTCTTTCTTCTGTCATATTGGTGTACCGGTATGCCACTGTACTTCTATATTACTAGTTCATCCTTTGATTGCCAATTTGTAGTGCTAGCATCAAGTCTCTTCCTCTGTTTGGCAATGAGATTCCGGTTTGCATACAACTTCAATTTTTCTTGCCTAAGTCACCTTTTGTGACTTCATCATCATCATTAGAGTGACTGATATTCTTGAATGACATACCGGTTGGATTAATCTATCTTTCCTTAAGCTGATTGAACTTTTAATAATTCATTACCAATGTTGTTTCCACATGTTTGTAGTTCATCACTTTTTCTTACTGAAAAAAAACCACTCTACCTATACCACTTCACCGGTTAGTGTTGGAAATCAATGACAAATCTTAGCACATATATCGGTTCTCTAGATTGACCAGTTTTATCAATACCAACAATCCAATAGACCAATGAATTATCTACACAAAGTTCATACCAAATTAATAACAATATGCACCTAAAAAGATATTACATCTAAGGGTGGGTTCATTTCAATTTCAGTACTACATTTTCATATTTCTTTACTGCATTGCATATCTCCATTTCAGAGTGCATCATAGTTGCTTGCATATCATTATTGCTTTCTCATATAGTTGCACCAATAAAACTATGATGATTGTTTGAGTTATTCACCTGTCTACACTGAAAGGAATGAAGGTTGTCTCATAAACTAGATACTTGTTCATGAAGTCTTTAGGAGGCCTTTAGTCATTCATCTTCAATGTCACCTTGTGATTAAGCTTTATCCTTGGTTGGGTAGAAGTTTCACTATCAAGTCTTTTTACCCAAAATCTATCAATTTCTATATCTCACACATTAATCAAAAGATCTAAGTCATTGCACATACATGGTTGGTCATGTGGCTATTGAAAAATCCAATATTCTACTTCATTGCCACTGTAATTGTCATACCCAAGTAGGTTTCATTACTTACAAGTCAAGGCAAGAAAAAAGTGTTATGTCAATCTCAAGACAAAAAAATAAAATGATATATTACTAAAATATCATGCATACAAGTGGGACAAAAAAAAGAAAGAGAATACTTGACTTTGGGAACATGCAAACTAACTCCATCAGGGCTATGGACGCCTCCTGGTAATGGAGCAATATTTGAGAGATTATAGTGCATAACTTCGTCAGAGCCATAAAGGCTTGTTGGTAGCGAGGCTCTATCAAGGTTTCTTTTGAAGTTAGAATAAATCACGTAGCTAGCCACATAGGATTCCAAGGGTCTTTGATCATTATAAGAGTCTAGAATGAACTCAATTGCACACACATGGGCAAAAGAAGATCAAAATTTCAAGAATTGATGGAGAAGTTTTTCGCACCTCCATTCATAAATCTTGGTTACATAGTGTGTTAGGTTGGATGGTCTAAGTATTTTGGGAATGGATTGAACTCCTATCTCTGAAACGTTCCACACCTTTAATCCAATTAGTGTATTTCAAAATGAAAGACACACACTCATCCTTGTTCGAATAGGAACTGCATTTTTGTCATGCATCCTGCATTAGCATAACTCATATAAAAAAATTCATTGTCTCCATCGCATTATGCATCATCATGTTATCCTCATAGGTCTACATACTTGGGGGCATAACTGAAAAAATCCTATAAAATAAAAAATGAGCCTAAAAAAATCCTAAAAAAATAAAAAAATGATCATGAAAAAATCCTAAAAAAATAAAAAACGATCCTAAAAAATAAAAAACGATCCTGAAAAAATCTAAAAAATCGTATAAAGTCTTAAGAAAATACCAAAAAATAAAAATAAAAATCTTCAAAATCAATCAAAACATCAGACATGATCCTCAAAAAATATCAAAAACATTCAAAACTAATCTTGAAAAAATCCTAAACATCTGACATGATCCTGAAAAAATACCAAAAACAATCAATATTGATCCACAAAATCCAAAAAACAATCAATATCGATCCACAAAATCCAAAAACATTCAAATATCAATTTAAAACCTGAAATAAATTGTCTCGCAAGAATCAAACACCCCAATAGATGTCCAACAAGCACTTCATGCGAAGTTAAACAAAGGACACAACTATCTTTTCAAAATGTCTACAATCAAACTGATCAACAATCTAATCTATTGATATATCAAACTATCAACGTGATCAACATCTTGTCTTAAACATAATCGGTACACTTGAAACTAGATAGGTCGGTCTTATACGGGGTCCAAAACTTCTGAAACCAGACATTATCATAATCACATCAAACATATCAAAGCAAAGGAATATTCAGTCTAACTACTGAGTTTTGTCTATTTTTGGTTGATTCTTTTTATCAAATTGTTGAAGATCATCGCTTTTAGCTACTCAAGGATATCCAAAAGTGACTAGAGAAGCCATGATGGGCATGATCCTTTTCTTTCTTTTCTATTTTTGGTTTGAACCAGTGAAGTTATGGGGCATTTTCTCTAGTGTGTATCTATGATAGGAGGATTCAACTTGTGAATGCCACACATACCTCAACCCCTAGTGTAATTCCCAGAATGGAGGGTTCATTCCTTATCTGTTACATGTTTGTTTCTTTGCAATGAGATATCTATACATCTTGGTTCCTCATACCCTAGTGTAATAAGCTCCATTGTTATATAATAAGGCTCAATGATGATAATGCATTGCACTGCGAATAAAGCAATGAAGACTATCTCATCAAAATTTCTATCATATCATTCATTATCACATCAAAATTTCGAATACAAAGATTGATTTAGTTGATTGATCATTTTCTATGTATTCTATATCTAACAACTAACAATTCTTGTAAGATATTCAACATATATTTTGACACACAAAAAAAAACATCATCACATCACATGTTCATTATCATTCCATAATCATAACAAAGTTTTCATCAACCATTATGCATCACAACAAAATAATTAAATCACTGCATAATATCATATTGCATTCATCATCACAATAAAAGATACATTAGACCATGAAGTTCACCATCAAAAATTTCATCAAGAGCACATATCATATATCATAAAGAAATGTGTCAAAATACATCGTATCTACAACATCAAAACCAATATCTAATCTCTCAACCTATACGACTTCTATCAATAGGTACATCTCGACTAACTCTAGCATGTCCCGACTGTGCTCTAGGTGGACCCATCACTTCTCCATTTCTAGTCTGTCGAGAGGTAGATCGACTCGATCTTCTCCCCATGAAAGCAATAAAACTAGGTTCCCTCTGACCCTCGGGGATAGCTCTCTCACAAGCCTACCGATAATAAATAGCCTCCTGTGTAGCAGCGAAATATCTATTTGCCTAGCTAAAAGCCTTTGTCACCAGCCCAAATAACTGATCATATGCATCCATAGTGATCCAAGTACTCCTAATTGCCTCATCTCTCTCCATCTGTAGTCAATCTCTATCAACAACTATCCAATCCCTCTCAACAATCAACTCCTCCATAGCATGCCAATATTGATCCCTATCCTCCATTCGCCACTACTACAAAGTAACAACCAAGTCATCTAAACACCTAACCTGATCTCTCAATCCCCCCTCATCTCCTCTCTCCACACCTACAGACTTTGAAGCCTAGGGCATCTCCACATCATATCCATCATCCCCAGCCTCATCTCCATCACTTCTCTATGACCTTGATCTTGACTCATCACTCTCATCAGAATTGCTCATGGATGCAGTCTCTCCACCAATATCCACATTCTCCTCTCCACTATCCATCTGCTCTGCAACTGCAGCTATAAGATATATACCTCCTCCATCTCTACCTCCTCCATCCCTACCTACTCCATGCCTACCTCCTCCACCTCTACCTCATCCATCCCTACCTCCTCCACCTCTACCTCCTCCTTATCTACCTCTTCCACCCCTATCCTCTCCACCTCTCCCTCTAGGGCCCCTACCATGTCTAATTTGTTGAGCACCAATCAGAACTATCAGATCTATCAAAGGTATAGGCTTGTGTCATATCCACCAAACACTATACTACACTATAAACCTTGGATCCAACACATCAAGATGCCATCCCCATAAAACAGGAGCAAAAGCATCAAAATCAGCAATAGAAACATGAGGCTTCACGCAAGCACCCCAATCACCAACCTCTCAAGTAGTATGAGAAAAATAAGCTGTCACATTTAGAATACCCTGTACTTCCCCGAACTATCTAAGTACATGGCCAAGAAGATGCATATCAATAACCCTATGACTACCCACATCTCGAACAATAAGATATATCTATTGTCAAAAAAAAGGAAGATGTTGAGCATCATCAGTCCACCTAGGGCAAGGAAGATAAGGTCTCCATGAGAAATACTATAAGATATCAATCTGATGATGCCAATACAAGATATTACTTGATGCCCTATGCCTCATGCCAATAGTATATCCAAAAGCATATGGTTGATCTAGCTCTAAATCCATATGTAACACAGGACAAAAATAGCTATGTGCTCCCAAGCCCATGTTTGGAGAAAAGTAATACCACATCCAACTAATTTCTGTTGTAAGTAAACAATCCCATGCATCTGATGATACAAAGTGGCAAGAAGACAAGGACCCTAAGAAAACATGTCTGTTAATAATCATATCATGTATGACACGTCCCTGTGTGGGAGAAAAAGTGACACTAAGCAAACATGCCCTAATCTCACTTTCAACCACACACTTGTGGAATACGAAAGAGCCTAGAGGTATCACACAATTGGCTACTTCTTTTTGTGGAAGAGAGAGCCACGGGATACCTATTAGGATTTCTATTCCTTTGTTGTAATTGAAAGATGAAATGATGCAAGTTCAATCCCTAACCCCAAAGTGCAAGTATGAACTAATAACAAGATTACAGAATTGAACTTAAATGATGGAAAGTTGTAAACACAAGGACAAGTCAAGAATGTAAATGTGTACCTGGTGTTAAAATATGAATGAAAATGTTTGGGACAGGGGCGCGGGCGCCACTGTCCTGATTCTGCCCCTGAAACTGCTCCGGAAACTACTGTTTTGCACTCTGGAAAAGTTGTCAAAAATGCTGAAAATGTTGTCTGTCAGGAGGACCAGGGCGCCCAGCGCCCCTATCCCAGGGACCAGGATGCCCAGCACCCCTATCCTGGCAGGACCAGGGCGCCCCACGCCCTTGTCCTGGTCTTTTGCTTTGAGATTTGGTGTGTTGTTCGGTCTCCGTCTACTTCTTCCGGATCTGTAACTTGCGGCGTCGTCCGAGTCCCGAAACCTGCACTTATATCTGAAAAGGTGTTTGGGTGGCTATATAGGGTTTTGCCTTAGTCAAACCCCCGCTTCGGTGATTTCCACCTCCACGAATAGCCAAGTTGTATTGTAAAATGTATTGTGTGTGCAGACCTAGTGTGTGTGCAAGGTCCTTAAATGCAAGAAAGCAAACTAGAGCAACCTAGAAAGTAAACCCTAATTACTTGTAAATGATAATGTCAATGCTCTAAATCAAGATGCAAAGTGATCTAAAGCATGAATAAAGGATATATTGAAGCTTATGCAAAGACATGAAAACAACATGAAATCATACCCAACCCTCAAGGGAGGAGTACAAGCCAATCTTCAGTCGGTAATCTCCTATTGTTCTTCAATGTCTCCCAAGCCCTAAATGAATGAAATTGATAAATGCTTGATAGAGGAATGTTGAATGTTGTTGAAGTCTTCAAAGATCTTCTCTTTCGCTGCATATAAGGTCCTCAAAGCCAAAAAATCGAATCCTTTCAAATGAAGAAAGAGAGCTCTTATGTATGAAACCCTAGGTCTTAATTTCAACTTTAGGCCGACCTAGAGATTGAATATCCTGCCAATTTCTTGGGGTTAAGCTTTATTTTATGATTGGATCGCGCTCCTAAAATTTCGGGAAAAATGTCTGGGACCATGTTGCACTCCGGGCGCCATGGTCCCGACAACTTTTCACCAAATTTTCAGGACTGTCGGATATGATGATTTTAGAGAGAATCCTGAAGTTACAGGTGATTTCAAGATGTTTTGACCCCCAAAATCAAGCCCCCAAGGTCAAAATAGGACCTAATTAGGGTTTTTGATTAAATGATGTATAGGAGGAATAAAATGAAAAGGGCACACTTTAATGAAAGGGCCCAACTTTATGATATGGGAGATGATAAAATAGGACCTTAGACCTAATTAATTTAATTAATTAAGTGCTAAAGGGGAAATGTAATGCAAAATACAAAATGCGCCAAGGCGGGTGCTAAACTAGGTGTGAAATTGTACCACCCTAGCAAGTGCGTACAATTTACGACGCTACAGTCCCCATCCAATAGGAAAACCATGGGCACATCTATCAAGTATCAATAATTCAGCAACAGTACAAGCAAGCACAAGAGTGAGCTCATCATAATCAAAATCAGCCCAATGAATCTCATAACAACCATGGATATGTAGATCCTACTCCTCACACTTGAACAATGTGCACAAAGAAAAAATACCATCATGACAATAAAAAGTAACTCACCTACCAGATATTAGAATGTGCAAAATACGCCACACATCCTCAAGTGTGATGGATGCCTCGCCAGTCAGTAGATGAAAATAACATGTCTTTGATGCCACCGCTCAATCAAAGAATAATCATGGCCATGTTGGCCATAATGTCAGGCAAATGCACTATATAATACAATCCAACCTATTGTAACAAAGCAGTATCCTCTGCATCCAACTCATGAAGTTGATCAAGACTATTTGGCCATGTCTGCCTAGCAAGAAGTACTGGATAACGTGCCTGCATTTGGAAAATATAAAAAATGAGTCAACTATGTCATCAAAACTGTCAGGATGCATAAATAAGAAGAAAAAAGGCCTTTGTTATCAATTCTGATTCAATATTGCCAACTGTGAAATAAAAGAATCAAATGTGACATACTTATGCCAAATGCGAATCAAATGTATCATATGCAAAACGATAATATCAAATGTGATTCAAAACGTTCAATTGCGATCCAATTTTATCAAATGCGACACAATGTTAACAAATGTGGCATAAAATATCAACTACGAAGTGTTTACATCGATTGCGACATGATTAAGTCAATTACGGCAATATCGATACTCAATTGTGACATACATGAAAGATGACACACCAAAAAAAGGGTTAAATTTTCTGCAAAATATAGACATAAAATGGCAAAAAAATCAGGCAACTCACCATGCCACCAGTGCTAGGAGGTCTCTAATAAGACCGCACTTACTTAGATAAATGCATCCTTGCTCTATGACCTACCATTTCACTCCAAGGATGACAAAAACACAAATATCTCTAAGAAATTCTTTCAAAACAAAAAATGCAAATGAGCCCAAATCCATACCAATCCTCAATTTATAAGCTCAAAATTAGGTTTTTTTTTTACAACATAAACGCCCGTGGACCCCTCTAGCTTCAATGTAATTTTAGACATAGCAAACAAGATCAAAACCCTTTCAAACTTCATATTATCACTATCTAGCATATTTCTGAAAAATTGGTCTTCGTTCCACAATTTTCCCGACCACTTTTTCCGAGGCGACATTATACCCTAGCATCACCGGGGCATACTAGGGCAATTTTTCTTTTCATTTTCTTTGAAACAACGTTGTTTCGACATTGTCTTAAAGAGGGGAAAATGTAGACACCTAAAAATGTCTCATTAATTCTACACTAATTATTTGTCTATTAATTAAGTAATTCTTTAATTATTTGATTAAACTAAATATTTCTTCTAATCATCGCCCTTCAACACTTCTAACTATTCTATTTCTATTCTCAAATCATTTTAATCAGTTAACCATATCTCAACTATTAATTAAATATCAATTATTTAATTAATTACAACCTTTTCCTTAGTTAAATAATCTTTATTATTTAATTAATTTGATCTCCTAAGTTTAAATAATTTCATTTAAATTATTTAAATTAATTAATTAAATTCCCCCAATTCCCCAAATTATAATTCCAATTAATTTCATCTAATTTCGTTTCATATTTCCCCAAATTCTAATTTCAATTAATTTCATCTAATTCCAAATCATCAAATTCACATTTTCCCTAAATTTGAATTTCAGTTAATTTCATGTGCCTTTCAAAATTCGAATGACCAAATTCAGATTCAACTTGAAAATGAAAATCAAATTCAATTTCAAATTCCTACAACACATGCTAAATCAAAGCTGATTGATCAAATCAGTTGTCTAATTAATTAACTCATTTAACTCATCAATCATCCTTTTTAACTTTCAATCACCTTTTTCTGACTAATCCATCTATTCAGTCTACTGATCAATCAATCCACTTATCTCTCTAATCAATGCAGTCTTCTAATTAATCAATCCAATCAACTAGCTAGTCTATTCAATCTACTGGTCAATCAATTGGTTTCACTCTCCAATCAATTATGTTAATAGATCAGTCTAACGAGTTAACTGATCAATCTAAAATAGTTATCTATCAATCAACACTTGAGTTCTATTTCTTACCTCCTTTGTGTTGAAAATCTATAAATTCAACCTGTTTTCTCAATTCACTCTAGAATCACAAAATTAGAGTCTTCAACGTATTTGTGTGTAGGAAATTGGTGCAATACCTGAGAGCCACCAACCACTCAAATTGGAGAAGCACAATGGAAGCAAAGATGCAGAATGAGGGAGTTTCTATTTGAATGCATTTCTCATTTCTTGTATTTGTTTTCATTGATTATGTTTGATGTTTGGTAATTAGTTGAGAATTGGTGGTTCACTCTTATTTGCTAATTAGCCTAATAATACATGACATTCAGGCATAGAAACATCTATCTCTTCCTATCACCTCTTTCATCTATCCCTCTATCTCTATCTCTTTGTACCACTATATCTCTCCCTCTCTCTCTATATCACTTACTAACACTATCTTTATCTTTCTATATCTTCATATATCTCCAACTATTTATTTCTCTTCCATATCTATATATTCCTCTCCCCTCTCTCTCTTTATCTCTTTCTTTGTATCTCTCCTTCTCTACATCTTCCTCTCCCCATTCTCCATCTCTATCTTGGACACTAATTATATCTTCATCTTCTTCTCTATCTCTACGTCCATCTTTTTACCAATCTCTCCCCCACTCTTACCCCTCTATATATCCCTCTTTCTAGTTGTATCTCAACCTCACTCTTGTGCTTACCCTATTGCACAGATAACAGGATCCTGCTGCTAATAAAACTTTATTATATTTGAAGAGGGGAAAACGGGATGAAAGGTCAAATGATAAAAAACACAATGAAATAAGCATGAAAACACTAAAACATCAAGAGACCATTTTCACCTTGCTATTTTGCCTTCTTCTTCAGATTAAGCTTGATGAAGTGGATGATGAGGATGCGCCCTTGATGCTCCACCTGATGTGTTGCTTGCTTGATTTGGATGTGGATGATAAGTTCTGATACTTAATGTAAGTACAGATCTAATAGCCAACAAGATGAGAGGGGGGGGGTGAATCATACAAACTTAATCATCCATAAAAACATCAAATTCAACCTCGGTAACCTTATCAGAAAAATAGTAATGCATGCAGACCCATAAATAGATAAGATCACAAACACATAACACCAGATTTAATGTGGAAACCCAAATAGGGAAAAACCACTATGGGATTTTGGACCCACTAAGAAATATACTCTTCTAGAGTATGCTCGGTTAAAATCAAATCCTGTTAAAGATTACAAACACATTGCTAGATGTGACCTAGTTGAGGGATTTCCCTCAGATCTGTTAGGATCTTCACCTTGTTAGAAGTGACCTTGTTAAAGGATTTCAAACACTCAATAAGAATGTCACCTTGCTAGAGGATTTTACAAATAAGACTGTTAAGTCCACTCGGTTAAGAGATTTTCTGCTACTTCTCAAAATAACAGTAATAAAAATATGTTTGCAACTTTACATCTAAAAATGCTAAATCAGATTCTTATTTGCTCAATACAATCTATTCATAGGACTTATCTTGTCCTTCTGTTGGGCTCTATACTCTATTATCAAAACAGGTCTTCAAGCTTCTACGCTCGGTAATCACTATGTAGCATCTTTGTGCATGCACTTGCCCACATACATTGTTTATCAACAGTTTCCTATTTATAAACAATCTTCCAACCACTTAATCTCCTTGATCACATTTTCCATGATCAATCATAGCCATCAGATCTTCAATCTTGTCCAGGTTCAATGTATCCTTCGATCTGAAAATGTTTTACCACGCCTTGGAACTTGTATTTTCACCTTGGAACTTGTGTTAGGGTATTGCGGTTCAATCTGAGTTGTAGATCTTCCTGCCGAGCTTTCTTTACCATAGATTCTTTAACAAACTTCATGTACGGCTCACCAATCATTTAATCAACTCCAACTCATCAGCTTCCTTCATTAAATAATGCTTTTATTCATTCAATGCATTTTGTTACTACTTGGTTGTAACTCGATAAATACTAAACTTCACTCAGTAGACATTCCACCTTCATTAACCGATAGCGATAACCTTATGGTTTACCGACTAGGTTCTTTGCTCGGTAACATAGTATAGTATTAACCCTTCAAACAATAGCATATGTATGATGTTAAAACAATCTAAACATCATGATCTCATCATTGTCTATCTCGGTAATAGTTGCCCATTGAATAACTTATTTCTCTCCTATTCATCATATTCTTTTTGTGTCTTTTATTGACATCTTTATACTCATCAAATCATACTGCTTAAGATATGGCAACACCATACTAAGTCAGAAAATTAATTTCTTGAAATCAATGACAAAATAATAATATTAAGACAGTGAACATCCTTAATCAGTTATATCCATAGTCATCAACAACCTTCTCAATATCCTTATTGAAATGCCAAAAATCTCTCATTGTAATTGGAATGCCAATGATCTCACTTGTTTGTTATAATGCCAACAATCTCCCCCTTTGGCATTGATGGCAAAACCATTTGAATTGACTTTATTGATTTGGATTCAGATTGTTGTGAAATTCTGAAATGCTCTCCCTCTGTCATTAATCTTCTCCTTCGATCAATAGACTTCTCCCCCATACATTAGTCTTCTCCCCCTTTGACAACAATGCCAAAAATGAAAAGAAATAAAAACATAATTTCTTCCGCTGAGAAGTGAATTCCATGCTGTGATATATCTACTCAGTCTCGGTCAGAGCATTTTTTCTTCAATTCCTGTTCCCTATTTATTGTTTCCTGCACACCTTTAGAAAACCTCCTAAAGTGTGTAAATCAACATCAACTCCTAAAAGATATTCTGTAGAGTCATCGAATTGATGCTTTCACCAAACTCGGTCAGTGAATGGAAGATAGGGGTAGGACCCCTAACTGACTTCTGAGATACTCAAAAGTGTCTTTTGGCAGTGGCTTGGTGAAGATATCTGCTATTTGTTCCTTTGTGCTAACATACTCCAATACCACTTTCTTCTCTTGAACTTCTTCTCTAAGATAATGATATTTGATAGAGATGTGCTTTGTCTTAGAGTGCATAACAAGATTCTTTGAAATGTTAATGGCACTAGTGTTATCACAGAATATAGTAACTGGCTCAGTAACTTGCTCATTTATGCCTTCCAACAGTTGTTTGATCCATGCTATATTGGTGCAATT
The DNA here is from genome assembly GCF_030272615.1 of Cryptomeria japonica. Taxonomy (NCBI): domain Eukaryota; kingdom Viridiplantae; phylum Streptophyta; class Pinopsida; order Cupressales; family Cupressaceae; genus Cryptomeria; species Cryptomeria japonica. The sequence continues at coordinate 25,617,137 of NC_081408.1, read as the reverse complement.
TAGTGCTACAACAACATATTCAGCTTCTGTTGCTGATTGAGAAACACATCCTTGCTTCTTGCTAAGCCAACTCACTAGTCTTTCTCCTAAAAAGAAAGCTCCTCCACTTGTGCTTTTTCTATCATCAATGTTGCCTGCCCAATCAGCATTAGTATAAACTTTTAAGTCAAAAACATTTCCTTTTCGATATACTAAGCCATAATCTTTAGTGCCTTTTAAGTATCTGAAAATTCTTTTGATTGTCATCATGTGTGTTTCCTTAGGATCTGCAAAAAATCTTGCAATAATACCTACTGCATGTGCTATATCTAGTCTGCTGTGAACAACATATTGCAACTTTCCAGTCAGAGATCGGTAAAGTGTCTCATCAACAGATGCAGATTCATCATTCTTTGATAGTTTACAGTTGGTAGTCATAGGAGTACTTATTGGTTTTGAATCCTCCATTCCAAATTTCTTCAAGATTTCCTTTATGTACTTGGATTGGCTAATGAAAATTTCATCTTTCATTTGCAGTATCTGCAAACCTATAAAATACTTTATCTCACCGATTAATGACATCTCAAATTCTTTACTCATTTCATTTCCAAAGTTATTGCATAGAGAGGCATTTCCACTAAAGATAATATCATCAACAAATATGGCTGAGATGAGTATTCCATTTTCATCATTCTTCATGTACATATTGTTGTTTTCAATTGTTCTTATAAAACCAATTTTGATCAAATATGAGTGCAATCTCTCATACCATGCTCTAGGTGCTTGTTTCAGACCATATAAAGCTTTGTTCAATTTACATACCTGATCTTTATTCTTGTCTTCAACAAATCCTTCAGGTTGTTCAATGAAAACTTGTTCTTCTAATATACCATTCAGAAATGCAGATTTGACATCCATTTGATATACCTTGAAATTCTTGTAAGTAGCATATGCCAACAATGTTCTTACTCCTTCAAGTCTAGCCATAGGTGCAAAAGTCTCACCATAATCAATTCCTTCTTCTTGGGCATAACCTTTGCAAACTAGTCTTGCTTTGTTCTGAATGACCTCTCCTTTTTCATTTAGCTTGTTTCTAAAAATCCACTTTGTACCAATTACATTTTTGTCCTTCGGTCTTGGGACCAGTATCCATGTGTCATTCTTCTTGATTTGATCAATCTCTTCTATCATAGCATTTATCCAATCTTCACTGTTAAATGCCTCTTTTACTATCCTCGGTTCAAATTCAGATATCAGACATGTGTTATGTCTCAGTTTGTTCCTTGTCATCACTGGATCATCCTTATCTCCTATAATCTGACTTGGTGCATGATTCCTTCTGACATACTTTGCTAATACAGGCTCGGTAGGCTCTATATGATCTTCTTCATCACTCGGTAACTGGATATTCTCTTCATTTCCTTCAATAGTCTTCTCGGTAGGACTTCTCGGTTGAACATAGACAATTTCTTCATAATCTTCTGGTTCTTTGGATTTTCCTTCATCATTTCTTTCTGCAAGTTTATCAATTTTCACAATTGCACTTTCTACTACTTTGTTAGATGATTTGATCAAACATTTAATTGCTTTGCTTCTAGAAGAATAACCTAGAAATGTTCCTTCTTCACTTTTCTGATCAAACTTATCATTTCTATCATCTTTGTGAACATAGTATCTACTCCCAAAGATTTTAAAATAACTTACATTAGGTTTCTTGTCATACCAGATTTCATAAGGTGTCTTCAAAGTTCCTTTCTTCAGTTGTACTCGGTTTAGGGTGTAAACTGCTATGCTTATTGCTTCTCTCCAAAATGTTTGTGGAACCTTCTTTTCAATCATCAGGGTTCTTGCACAATTCACAATAGATCTGTTCCTCCTCTCAGCTATTCCATTCTGCTGTGGAGTTCTTGGTGCATAGACTTGTCTTTTTATACCATGATCATTGCAGAATAAGTTGAAATCATTAGATGTGAAATCTCCTCCTCTATCTGATCTAAGACATTTCAGTTGTCTTCCTGTTTCATTTTCAACTCTCACCTTATACCATTTAAACATTTGAAAAGCTTCTGATTTTTCTTTTAAAAACATTACTGACATCATCCTTCAATAATCATCCACAAATAATATGAAATATTTATCACCATAATAACTTTGAACTTTCATAGGACCACAAAGATCAGTATGCACAAGATCTAAAATTCCCTTAGAAGTGTAGGACTTACTTGTAATGCTTGATCTTGTCAACTTTCCCATCTGGCATCCTCGACACATAGCATTCTTAGGTTTTTCAAGACTCGGTAGACCTCTTACTCGGTGCTTCTTACTTATTTTGATCATATTATCAAAATTAACATGACAAAACCTTTTATGCCATAACCAGGTATCATCTATCTTTGCATATAGACACTTATTCCAAGTTGAGTCAAGATGAAATGTATTACCTCTTGTTTGTGTCCCGGTAGCAACTAACTTTCCATGCTTGTCATGAACTTTGACAATTCCTTTTTCAAACTCTATTCGGTAACCTGTGTTGTTTAGTTGTGCTACACTCAACAAATTGTATTTCAAACCTTCAGCCCAATAAACATCATTACATTTCGCATTGTCAAGAAGTGTTATGGATCCTTTACCTCTTACTAGACATGGTGCATCATTACCAAATCTTACATAGCCTCCATCATAATCATCTAGTTTAACAAACTTGTGTTTATCACCTATCATGTGATGTGAGCATCCACTATCTATGATCCAAGAATCATTAGTATTTATATGAGATATTAAAGCTTTTTCCTCATACCTTTCTTCATCTGATCCATCTTTAATAGCCACATAAACAACTTCCTCTGTATCAGTTTCATCTGATTTATCATCATTAGATTCCTCATCAGCTATTAGGCATGTCTTTTTATCTCTACTACTAAAGTCTCGGTGTCCTCTGTAATGATTATCTTTCTATCTATCATCTCGATAATCTCTTTTTTCACTAGATTCTTTGTCAGGACAGTTAGAAGCCATATGTCCAATTCTATCACAATTAAAACATTTCAAAGGTAGCTTTCCTTTGTACTTACCTTTTCCTCTCGGTAACCTCTTGGCCAATAGTGCTTCAAACTCTTCTTGCTTTCTGATTTCCTCATACAATTTGTGTACCTCCTCCATGTTTTTGTGAAATCTTTCACTTGCTCCACTATGATTCCCTTCAAAGTACTTATATGTTCTATCATTGTAATCATCAGTTTCATCAATATGAAAAGAATTGAATGCAGATTCAACTTTATTTACCGATGACCCACTGTTATCAAAGTTACTTAACTCAAATGCATGTAGCTTACCAATAGTAGCATCTAAAGAAACTGACATATTGGGTACAAACCTCAATTCATTGATTGCAGAGACTCGGATTGCATAGGCAGGTAGAAGGGTTCTCAGCAACTTACTTGTTACATCATTTTCTTCAATAGTTCCTCCTGCTCCTTTGATTTGATTGACAATCTCCTTTAGTCTTGTACTATACTGGGTTATGTTTTCACCTTCATTCATCCTCATGGATTCAAGTTGTCCTCTTAGACTATCCACTTTTGCTCTTTGAACATGTTCTTCTCCTCCATATATTGATATGAGCTTATCCCATATTGTCTTTGCATCATTGCAGCCTTCTAGATCATTAAACTCCGAGTTGGTCAATGTAGATGTTATTTCAATCATTGCTTGGATATGTTCTTGCTTTGCCTTTATCTCTTCCATTGTCAATGGATAGGTGCCCGGTGTGATGAAATCATTCTCTAGATAATAGACAACATATTCTCCAATTCCTGATAGATGCAGCTTCATCCTTTTCTACCATGTAGAGAAACTTGACTTGCTCGGCTTCGGTGCATCCCTCTTATACATCTTTTGGATCTTTACTCAAGTGCCTTTAAACTTTTCTTCTGGAGTCCAAAGCTTTGATTCCAATTGATAAGTTCTAATACTTAATGTAAGTACAGATCCAATAGCCAACAAGATGAGAGGGGGGGGGGTGAATCATACAAACTTAATCATCCATAAAAACATCAGATTCAACCTCGGTAACCTTATCAGAAAAATAGTAATGCATGTAGACCCATAAATAGATAAGATCACAAACATATAACACTAGATTTAACATGGAAACCCAAATAGGGAAAAACCACAATGGGATTTCGGACCCACTAAGAAATATACTCTTCTAGAGTATGCTCGGTTAAAAGCAAATCCTGTTAAAGATTACAAACACATTGCTAGATGTGACCCGGTTAAGGGATTTCCCTCAGATCTATTAGGATCTTCACCTTGTTAGAAGTGACCTTGTTAAAGGATTTCAAACACTCAATAAGAATGTCACCTTGCTAGAGGATTTTACAAATAAGACTGTTAAGTCCGCTCAGTTAAGAGATTTTCTGCTACTTCTCAAAATAACAGTAATAAAAATATGTCTACAACTTTACATCTAAAAATGCTAAAGAAGATTCTTATTTGCTCAATACAATCTATTCATAGGACTTATCTTATCCTTCTGCTGGGCTCTATACTCTGTTATCAAAATAGGTCTTCAAGCTTCTGTGCTCGGTAATCACTATGTAGTATCCCTGTGCATACACTTGCCTGCATACATTGTTTATCAACAGTTTCCTATTTATAAACAATCTTCCAACTGCTTAATCTCCTTGATCACATTTCCCATGATCAATCATAGCCATCAAATCTTCACTCTTGTCCAGGTTCAATGTATCCTTCAATCTGAAAATGTTTTACCTCGCCTTGAAACATGTGTTAGGGTATTGTGGTTCAATCTGAGCTGTAGCTCTTCCTGCCGATCTTTCTTTACCATAGATTCTTTAACAAACTTTATGTATGGCTCACCAATCATTTAATCAACTCCAGCTCATCAGCGTCCTTCATTAAATAATGCTTTTATTCATTCAATGCATTCTGTTACTACTCGGTTGTAACTCGGTAAATACTAAACTTCACTCGGTAGACATTCCGCCTTCATTAACCAATAGCGATAACCTTAGGGTTTACTGACTAGGTTCCTTAGGGTTTACCGACTAGGTTCTTTGCTCGATAACATAGTATAGTATTAACATTTCAAACAATAGCATATGTATGATGTTAAAACAATCTAAACATCATGATCTCATCATTGTCTAACTTGGTAATAGTTGCCCATTGGATAACTTATTTCTCCCCTTATTCATCATATTCTTTTTGTGTCTTTTACCAACATCTTTATACTCATCAAATCATACTGGTTAAGATATGGCAACATCATACTAAGTCAGAAAATCAATTTCTTGACATCAATGGCAAAATAATAATATTAAGACAGTGAACATCCTTAATCAGTTATATCCATAGTCATCAACAACCTTCTCAATATCCTTATTGAAATGCCAAAAATCTCTCATTGTAATTGGAATGCCAATGATCTCACTTGTATATTATAATGTCAACAGTGGATTGATCTCCAAGTGCTCAAAAAGATAGATTGATGGATTGGATTTGGATTGAAAGATTAAGGATGGATGGTTTTGATGGAGGATTATGAAGAGAGAAGAGAAAAGAGAAACATGACAATGCATGAGAAGTGGATGATTTGTGAGGAGAATAGGCTCCAATTTATAGATTGGAGAAGGCTAATGGAGGGCCAAAATTGATCTGATCATGAAGGGTTGAGATTGATTTTAGATAGAAGTCATGGATGAAGAGTGCCTTGGGAAAATAAACAGGAATATAAAATTTCTTGGAAAAAAGGGGGAGAAATTTGAATTTCACATATAAGGAATTAAAAATTCCAAAATAAGGATGCATTGAAGGATTCAAAGAAATTTGAATTTCTTTGAGAAACACAATGTTGATGTGACATGAGTGGGAATTAAAAATTGAGGGATAATGATAAGCATAATTATGAGAGATTCTAGAAGGATTAATTAGGCTAATGAGATTAGGAAAAGTGATTTGTAAGAATCACATGACTAGGTTAATTAATTCGAATTAATTAACTGAATGGGTTTATAGAGGAAATAATTATTGGAGGCGACTTTAGAGGAATAGCAGAATAATTAATTTATTTGATAAATTAATTATTGGACAATAGTGACAGGGTTAATTAAATTAGATTTAATTGATTCTGAGAGGAATAAGGATAACACAATTAAATTAATTAATTATATTGATAGGCTTAAATTAATCAAATATTAATTTTAGGTGTCTACAATCTTCTCAATTCAAATGTTTCATTTTAGTTATGATTGAATCCTTGTAAGAGGATGCATAGTTGATTTTAAGATATCACCTCTCAATTAAGTCTTTTGTTGTACAAACAACATCATGGCCACAAATTGACCTCATGAAGTACACAAATTTATCCAAAAAATAGACCGATTTTTTTCCTAATTGACCTTCTACACCTCTTTAGCAAAGTGAAATTACTATTTTATATTATTTTATCATAATAAGATTTGTAATTAATATTACAAAAATATAATTATTCTAATATAATTTTAAAATAACAATGAAAAAAATTATAATAATTCAAAATTTAAATATTTTATTACAATTCAAAATTATAATAATTAAAAATTAGAACAAATATTTTTATTACAATACTATGATGGCAAGTACTTGCCACTATGTGTCACTTGTTTTTATTCACACAATTAGATAATATGACAAATTATGAAACAAGGATGTATAATTACAAATTAATGAATTCCCATAGTACCTACTTTTACTGCATACTATATACAAAATCCCCTTCCTCTTAATAGGAAAGTAAAATCATAGGTTATAGTAGATATTTATTTTATCCTTCTGTTTATTTACTTTTATCAGAAAGGACCTTATCTATGTGATAATCTATTTTATATTACACAATTATTATAAAAATAAAAAATGATTTTACAAATGTCCAAGGGGTTGAGCTTAACTGGTTGAAATACTGGGTTCTCATTGTGGAGACCCAAGTTCAATTCCCAATAGGGACATCTAAAGTGAAATTCTACTCTTGGCCTTCCAAACGATGGGGAAGGTGTTGGGGTCAATCTAATCAAACATAATAATAATAATAATAATAATAATAATAATAATAATAATAATAGTAATAATAATAATTCAAAGATATGTAATGGGGATGGGGCCCCCTACTGTGGCCCCACTAGTTCATAGCTCCAGTCAAAAGCTATTCAGGCTTCGGCCAATTACCTATCAAAAAATAAAAAATGATTTTACAAATAGTAAGAATGCTTTTTTACTTATTTTCTAATTTCATTATAAAAATGAATAATAAAAAAAAAAAAAAATATTTCTTATTTATTTATTTATCTCAATATAGGAATAAAAATAAAAATGGTTTACAAATACTTCATGTTTATTTATTATAAAAATAAAAATAATTTTACAAATGTTTAATGCTTCTCTCATTATAGAAATAAAAATAAAAATAAAAGTGATTTACAAATACATAATGTCTATCATTTATAAAAATAAAAAATAACAAGAGCTATAATATAGTTGGAGTCCTTGCCTATTTGCTAAAACCTTATGAGTTATTATTTTTTGTGAAAACAATAAAAGGATTGCTTGTTGTTTAGATTTCATAAGGATGCTAGTGATTGATGTTTTGTGGTTTTTGGCTTGTCTAGTACCTCAAGGCAACTGTCTTTTTGTTTGCCACAATTTTTCTTTTGATGATGAAACAAACATATAGATATTTCAATAGTGAAAATGAAAGAAGATAATTGATGGAGTAATTTGACATTAGCCTAAAACTAGCAATTAATCTTAGTGTGCAATAGGCATTTCGAAGAGTTGTGGAAGGTCAATTAGGGAATTTTTTGGTCGATTAGTTGCATACTCTTGTGTATTAGTTGAGGTCTAGGAGAACCCTTCTAAGGTCTTCCTCTATTTGATTTTGTTGATATTTTTCTTCTTTATGAAGCCATGTAAATGTAATAAGATCTAAGAGCTCATTGGTTTTGTTTAGGTCCTAGTCTAGGTCCTAGGTTCACAAGTCTAGGTTGAGTTTTCTTTTGGAATAGAGGGTATGTGTGCCCATTGATGAGTTTGGGGTTATTTTAGCATGGTTGTGTCCATAGGATAGCCCAATGTAGCCCTAAAAGTCAAGAAAAGCAACATTGCAAAAGTTCCTCAAAAGTTGCATGACAACTTTTCAAAGTTGTCATGCAACTTTTCCACCAAATAGGTCATAACCTTAGCTTGGCATTGGGAACCCTAACCACGGCATAAAAACTGAGGAAAAGACATTATAAATTGTTTCAAACCCTAAAATGATGGGTTGGATGTCAGATTGTACAGCAAAAGGAAAAAGACCTTGACTATGATTGGGTTTTTGTTGCCAGTCGGCACAAATGGTGTAATGAAGGATTGTTAATGGATTGTTCTGGAACTTAAATTGTATTGGGAGTCTTGTTTAGTGTTGACACATTCATTTTGAGCACTTAGATTAAGTTTGTTCTCCAAGTTTTGGTGTGTTTGTAAATACTTTGCAAATTTCTTCTTTTCTGTCCAGTTTTGGACTGTTTTGTGTAAATGGGTTGACAACTCCTATCCCCATTGTGGAAACACCATGAAACCATGGGGAATAGGAGTGAAGACCCTGTATAGTATCTCAAAGCAAGAAGGGCCCTTGAAGATGCAGGAAAGCCTTTCAAAGACCCACTCCTAGATGAGACTAGACTGTGCCCGACTAGGAAGGGTTAAGGTTGCAAAGGTCCATGAGAGCAAGGAAGGACAAAGAAGGAGGCACCCTTTGGAGGAGTTGTAGAGGGGTGTGTGGAGAATTTTTGGTGAGAAGGAGGAGCTTCCACCAATCTAGAAAAGGTAGTGAAGATAGTAAACCATCACTGTGACCCTGGCAGGCCTAAAAACCCTCATAAAACCCTAAAAAAAAACCCCTAAATTCACCCAGGGCAGTGTACGGACACTTGGAGGCCCAAAAATAGGAAAATATTTGAGCCTTGGCCAAATGAATGGTAGTCCCTTTGGGGATTTTCACAAATTTGGGCATCATTTGCAAGAGGGAGCCCTAAAAGTCCAGAATGGAGGCCTAATTGGGCACATTCCTTGTAGCCCTATTTTGTAGGAAAGAAGCAAAATAGTGAAATCGGTAACAAGTAGGAAGTTCAAAACCTCTTAGGGGCACATGAATGGATGGATAACTATGTAAAAGACCTTTCCTATCCTTGCTAGGACCTAAGAAGGTGTAGGAAGAGTTAAACCCTTATTAGCCTATGTGAGGGTTTATGAAGATTGTGAGTAGGTGAGACCTTAGGAGAAGAATCTCATGTTGTTGGTAGGTGGATTGGGCAAGGTCAGGGGATTCCACAAGAAAGGGAAGTCCTAGAGACCCTAGAGTGTGGTTGTAACACCTGGTGATCCAAGGAGAGGATCAAAGAGCATAGACTAGGCTAGTCTATCCCATACCCATTCCCATCAGATTGGTATTAGAGCAAGTTAAAGATTTGGTGGACCGTGCATGTCTCTATATTCTGGTGAATCAGTAGGGGAGAACAAAATGGTCACTAATGCAGAGCTATCTAGGGAGGTAGAAGAACAAAAGGAGAAAAATAGACTCCTTGAAGATGCTATGAGTGAGATAAGGGACAAGTTGCAAGAAGTGGTTGATCAGAGGGCACAAGGAATCTGGAGTGAGGACACCAGTGGTAAAGGTAAGAAAGCTATTGATATAGATGACATTATACCTGAACCAGACCCCTTGATCAATGAAGAACCTTTTGTAAAGGCCATTAAGGCTTTGAATACAAAAGCTTTTGAAGGATTGCCACATTTCAATGGAAGGATGGATATTGAAACCATCATGGAATGGATTGAGGGTATGGAGAACCACTTTGAGTGTGAAGGTGTGATAGAAGCTAAAAAGGTTAAGGTTGCTAAATCAAGACTAAGGGGAGCAACCTTAACATGGTGGAAGTACTCGCAAGAGGAGAGAATTAGCATGGGGAAGCTACCTATTGCAAATTGGAAGGCCATGGTAAGTAAGATCAAGGAGAACTACTTGCCAGAGGATTATGAAGTCCAACTTCATAAGAAGAGACAAGGATTGAAGCAGAAAGATCTTGATGTGGCCTCCTACACAAAGGATTTTCAAAAGCTTTGTCTTAGATCCAAAGTCCAAGAAGAGGAATCTATCAAGATGGCTAGGTGTCTAAGTGGCCTAAAGTGGAACATCCAAGAGGAGACAAGCCTATGGAATCCTACCACTATCCAAAAGTGTGATCAGCTTACTGCTAAGGTGGAAGAGAGGAACAAAAGGAAGGGAAACTCCAACAACAAGGGTAGAGGTAGAGGTAGAGATCAAATGAATCACCAAGGTGGTTACCAAAGCAAGGCAAGTGAGCAAAGGAATCAAGGAGAGTCCAAGTTGACTGAGCATAATAGTGAAACCACTCTTAGAGGAGGCCATTCTAGAGGAAGAAGTGCACAAGGGGGCCCAAATAGGGGCAGAGGTACCGCCAAGGGTAATTCGTACTTTGGAACCATGAAATGCTACAATTGTGGTCAATTGGGACACTCGGCCTATAGATTCCCTGACAAGCCTATGTCATCAAACAGTAGAAAGAGGGTTGCTTATGCCCATGAAGACACAACAAGCAGAAAAACACCTAAGGTGGACCATATTGAATCAGAAATTGGAGAAAATCTGATGTTCAATAGGGTCTTGATAAGACAGCAGGTTAAGGATGAACCTAAACATAGGAGAGCATTGTTTAGGGTGAGATGCAAAATCCTTGGTAAGGTTTGCAAGGTGATAGTTTATTCAGGGTCAACTGATAACATCATATCAGATGAGGCAGCCAAGAAGTTGAAACTCACAAAGATACCCCACACTAGCCCTTACAAGGTGACATGGTTGAATCAAGGACAACGTGTGCTTGTCAATGAACAGACTTGGGTAGAGTTTTCTATTAGAGGATACAAGGATAAGATCCTTTGTGATGTGCTACCTATGGATGCTTGTCATATGCTACTAGGTAGACCTTGGCAATTTAATAGGAAGGTGATCTATGATGGAGAGGAGAACTCCATTTCCTTCAAGAAGGATAGCAAAACCTTTAAGATTCAATCTCTGACAGAGGATGATGAGGGAACCTCAAGAACACCTAGTGTCTTACTTAATACTGGTAAAGAGTTCTTACACTTGCTGCATGAAAAGGAGATAGTGGGATGTGCCATCTTTGTGAAGCCAAAGGAGGAGAAAGATAAGCTGGAGACAGAGGTACCTAAGGAGGTAAAACAAATGTTGCAAGAGTATAAGGACATAGTGAGTGATGGAGCACCTGCAACACTCCCACCAAGAAGGTCTATAAGCCATCAAATAGACTTTGTCCCTGGTGCATCCCTGCCCAATAAAGCAGCATATAAGCTCACACCTAATCAAAACAAGGAGGTGGCAAGGCAAGTATAGGAGTTGTTGGATCAAGGACTGATCAAGAAGAGCATCAGCCCATGTGTAGTCCCGGTAGTACTACCAACAAAGAAGGGAGGCAAGTGGAGACTTTGCACTGATTCAAGGGCAATCAATAGGATCACCATAAGGTATAGATTTCCTATTCCTAGAATAGAGGATTTGATGGACTGTTTAGGTGGCGCCATGTATTTTACCAAGTTGGACCTTAAAAGTGGTTATCATCAGATTAGGATTAAGGAGGGTGATGAGTGGAAGACCGCTTTTAAGACCACATAAGGGTTGTATGAATGGCTTGTGATGCCATTTGGACTTACCAATGCCCCAAGTGCCTTCAAGAAGTTGATGAATGAGCTGTTGAAGGACTTCATAGGTAGATTGTGGTGGTGTACTTAGATGACATACTCATCTATAGCAGAACCAAAGAGGAGCACCTAGAACATTTGAGGTTAGTCCTAGAGAGGTTGCATGAAGAGAAGTTGGCAATCAACTTAGAGAAGTGTGACTTCTTGAAGCAAGAGTTAGTCTACTTGGGGTTTGTGGTGTTTAAGGGAACTTTGAAGATGGTTCCAATCAAAGTGGAGGCAATCTTGAATTGGCTTGCCCCTAAAACAAGGACTGAAGTTAGGAGTTTCCATGGTTTAGCCCAATTCTATAGAAAGTTTGTGAGGAACTTCAGTGGCATATGTGCACCAGTACTTGACACCATAAAAGGAGGCCTTAAAACTAAGTTCAAATGGACTGAACAAGCTAATGAAACATTCTAATTATTGAAGCAAGAAGTAGCCACAAAACCCATCCTACTCTTACCTACTTTTGACAAGCTATTCACATTGGAATGTGATGCAAGCAAAATTGTAGTAGGGGGTGTATTGAGTCAAGAGGGAAGGCCTGTGGCATTTTTCAGTGAGAAGCTTAATGAGGCAAAGAAGAGGCACTCAGCATGTGATCTAGAGTTGTATGCACTAGTTCAGTCTCTCAAGAAGTGGAGGCATTACCTACTCCCAAAGGAATTTGTGGTGTTCATAGATAACCAGGCTTTGAGTTACATCAACACTCAAGAGAAGCTTAGCAATGGATGGATTACCTCCAATCCTTTACCTTTACCATCAAGCATAAAAAGGGGCAGCTCAACAAGGTGGCAGATGCTTTAAGCCGGAAGTTATTGACTATCCAAGAATTAGAATTGTAGAGTATAGGGATAGAAGGTTTCAAGGATCTTTATGAAGAAGATGAGGACTTCTCATCGGCCTACAAGGTCTGAAAGGAGTTTGAGAATCATTTTCATGGTGAGTATGTAGATTACACTCTTCAAAATGGTCTCTTGTTCAAAGGCAATAAGTTATGTGTGCCTAGAGGATCCATGAGAGAAAATCTCATACAAGAGAAACACAATGGAAGTCTAAGTGGGCACTTTGGATTCAATAAAACTTTGGATCTAGTACAGAGGTACTACTATTGGCCTAGGTTGCCAAGGGATGTGAAAAGGTATGTGGAGCAATGTGGTGTGTGCCAAAGGGCGAAAGGAGGATCAAGCAATGCAGGCCTCTATCAGCCATTACCGGTCCCAAATAGGCCTTGGGAGTGTGTGAGCATGGACTTTGTGGTAGGACTCCGTAAGACCAAGACAGGTATGGATAGCATCTATGTGGTGGTAGACAGGTTTTCTAAGATGACCCACTTCATTCCATCTAGAACTACTCATGATGCTAGTTATATTGCACATCTCTTCTTTAAGGAGATTGTTAGGATTCATGGACTCCCATTAAGTATTGTTTCAGATAGGGAGAGCAAGTTCATGGGCCATTTTTGGCAAACCTTGTGGAGAAGACTAGGAACTAATCTATCATTCAGCTCAACCTACCATCCACAAACTGATGGTCAAACTGAAGTCATTAATAGGGTGTTAGGTAGCTTGCTAAGGTGTCTAACCAAGGAGTATGGGCAGACATGGGATCTAGTTATTCCACAAGCTGAGTATGCCTACAATGATAGTGTAAATAGGACCACTGGAAGGAGTCCTTTTGAGGTTGTCTATGACAGACACCCTAGAGGAGTGTTTGAAATAAGGGAACTTGGTTCAATGGAGATAAAGAGTGCGCAAGCAGAGGACTTCACACAAACCATCAAGGAAGTACAAGAATAGGTCAAGAGAGCCATCCTAGAGTCTACTCAAAAATTGAAAGCCAAAGTGGATGAGAGAAGGAGAGAGGTTCAGTTTAAAGTGGGTGACTATGTGATGGTCCATTTAAGTAAAGCTAGAATGTAAAGTGGCAAGCCTACTAAGCTACAAATGAAGAGGGTAGGACCTTGTAAAATTCTGTCCAAATATGGTGAGAATGCCTACAAGGTGGATCTTCCTTTAGGTTTAGCTATATTACCAATCTTCAATGTTGCAGATCTGATATTGTACAAAGGTGAAATAGCAGGGCAGACTGAGAATCAAGCCAAGGTGCTATAGGACTTGGATGTGAATGCCTTGCCTCAAATGAGGTAGCCCATAGTAGAGGAGATCTTGGAGTCTAGGGTGAAGAAGTCTACCAGACACCAGGTCTACATGGAACACTTGGTGAAGTGGGCAAGTCAACCTGAGTCTGAAGCCACTTGGGTTGAAGAGGGCAAGTTCAAGAAACTTGGTATTGACCTGGCTCTCATCTCTCCCCTAGTTCCTTAATTTTGTGCAAAGGGGGAATATGGTGTAGGAGCACCCTTCTAAGGTCTTCCTCTATTTGATTTTGTTGAGATTTTGCTTCTTTATGAAGCCATGTAAATGTAATAAGATCCAAGAGCTCATTGGTTTTGTTTAGGTCCTAGTCTAGGTCCTAGGTTCACAAGTCTAGATTGAGTTTTCTTTTGGAGTAGAGGGTATGTGTTCCCATTGATGAGTTTTGGGTCCTTTTAGCATGGTTGTGTCCATAGGATAGCCCAATGTAGGCCTAAAAGTCAAGAAAAGCAACATTGCAAAAGTTGCTCAAAAGTTGTAAAAAGTTGCATGACAACTTTTCAAAGTTGTCATGCAACTTTTCCACCAAATAGGTCATAACCTTAGCTTGGCATTGGGAACCCTAAACATGGCACAAAACCGAGGCAAATAAATTATAAGTTGTTGCAAACCCTAAAATGATGGGTTGGATGTCAGATTGTATGGCAAAAGGAAAAAGACCTTGATTGTGATTGGGTTTTTCTTGCTAGTCGGCACAAATGGTGTGATGAAGGATTGTTAATGGATTGTTATGGAACTTAAATTGTATTGGGAGTCTTGTTTACTATTGACACATTCATTTTGAGCACTTATATTATTTTTGTTCTCCAAGTTTTGGTGTGTTTGTAGATACTTTGCAAATTTCTTCTTTACTGTCCAATTTTGGACTATTTTGTGTAAATGGGTTGACAACTCCTATCCCCATTGTGGAAACACCATGAAACCATGGGGAATAGGAGTGCAGACCCTGTACAGTATCTCAAAGCAATCAGGGCCCTTGAAGATGCAAGAAATCCTTTCAAAGACCCACTCCTAGGCGAGACTAGACTGTGCCCGGCTAGGAAGGGTTAAGGTTGTAGAGGTCCATGAGAGCAAGGAAGGACAAAGAAGGAGGCACCCTTTGGAGGAGTTGTAGAGGGGTGTGTGGAGCATAATTGGTGAGAAGGAGGAGCTTCCACCAATCTATACAAGGTGGTGAAGACATCAAACCATCACTGTGACCCTGGCAGGCCTAAAAACCCTCATAAAACCCTTTAAAAAAACCCCTAAATTCACCCAGGGCAATGTACGGACACTTGGAGGCCCAAAAATAGGAAAATATTTGAGCCTTGGCCAAATGAATGGTAGTCCCTTTGGGGAGTTTCACAATTTTGGGCATCGTTTGCAAAAGGGAGCCCTAAAAGTCCGGAATGGAGGCCTAATTGGGCACATTCCTTGTAGCCCTATTTTGTAGGAAAGAAGCAAAATAGTGAAATCGGTAACAAGTAGGAAGGTCAAAACCTCTTTGGGGCACATGAATGGATGGAGAAATATGTCAAAGACCTGTCCTATCCTTGCTAGGACCTGAGAAGGTGTAGGAAGAGTTAAACCCTTATTAGCCTATGTGAGGGTTTATGAAGATTGTGAGTAGGTGAGGCCTTAGGAGAAGAATCTCATGTTGTTGGTGTGTGGATTGGGAAAGGTTAGGGGATTCCACAAGCAAAGGGAAGTCCTAGAGACCCTAGGGTGTCATTGGAATACCTGGTGATCCAAGGAGAGGATCAAAGAGCATAGACTAGGCTAGTCTATCCCATACCCATTCCCATCAATAGGTCATTTAGCAAGTGATGTTGTTTTAAGAAATGATGGAGAGAGAGAGAGAGGGGGCCAATTGATAGGCCATTTAGCAAGTGATGTTGTTTTAAGAAATGATGGCGAGCGAGAGAGAGAGAGAGAGAGAGAGAGAGAGAGAGAGAGAGAGAGAGAGAGAGAGAGAGAGATCTAGGAGAAACAAAAGGATAAATATAGAGATAGGGAGTCACATATAGATAGAAATAGAGTGAGGGAGAGATATGGGTGTGCTGAGAGAGGATGAAATAACAAGATTCAGATATATGTAGAGATTTGGGACAAGAAGTATGGAGAGATAGCGATAAAGAGACAATGAGATATAGATATAAAGGCCTAAGAATAGTGAGAGGGATATAGAGGGAGAGACATAAATGAATAGAGGGACACATGTCTAGAGATAGAGGGAGTAGGAGAAAGATAGAGAAAGAAAAAGAGGGAGACAAATAGATATAGAGAGGTAGGAAGATAGAGATGGAGAGATAAAGAAGAAGAGATAGTAAGATGTAGAGGGTGAGGGGATAAACAAGGAGAGACATAAATGAATAGAGGGATGCATGTATAGAGATAGATGGAGTAGCAGGAAGATAGATCGAGATAAAAAGGGAGACAAACAGATATAGAGAGGGAGATATAAAGAAGAAGAGATATAAGAAGATGTAGAGGAAGAGGGAGAAGGAAAGATAAGATATACATGGTGATATTGAGTGATAGAGAATAATAACAATCCATTGCCAATACACACATTTTATGTTTGTGATAGAGAGAGAGGGGGGCACGAAGAGACATGTATATAAAGAGGAAGAGATAGATGTATAGGAAATGGTATAATATAATATATAATAATTTATAATATTAAAATATTACAAATAATAGTAAGCATAAATTATATTATATATTTTGAAAATGAAATAAATATAACTGAATAATAATTTTATATAAAAATTAAATATATAACATTTACCTATATAATAGGCCCAGAATCCCTAGAGACCTCAGGCCAGAAGATCACTACTTCAAACTAGACCAGGAATTCCCTAACGACATTCTAGCAATAGCTAGAAATGGTGTTGTGGATTTATTCAAGGTTATTAAGTGTGTATTTCATGAAACAAAGGACCTAAACATTAAGAATAGAGCGGTTTCTAGTAAATTGGAGGAAATGGTTACTAAAGGGGTCTCTCAAAATGCTGGTGGAGTTGTGTGGACCGAAGAAGAGAAAAAGTCAATGGTCGAATGCCTTCAAAGAACTGTTGATCTCATGGACAAGATGAAGAAGGAAAATGAGAATAAAGTAAAGTATCTGGAAGGGGAAATTGGCAAAATCAGGGGTACAATAAACACTATCATGAAGCAAAGCCACAAAATTATGAATATTTATGCCACTTCTATGAGCACCTTAGTAGATAAGCTGGAAAAAACCCAGCAAGGAACTTTGCTCATGGATCTAGAAGCTGATAAGGACAAAAGTTAGAAAGAGGATTTATTCCCCTCAAGGAGGACACGAGCCAACCTGAAGAGAACAGCGGATTCCTCGATGTAGGAGATTTAAGAACTGAAGAAGGCGGCTCAAGAGATGAACAACCTTGAACCTAGAATTGTTGAAATTATAAAGTCTTTAGGTTAGCTGTGTTTGGTTAGTCTTGCTTCTTCTTTTTGTTGTCTTTTGGTTCGTTGATGTTGTCCTTTTGTCTGTTAGCCAATTTTTCTATTTTAGTGGACTTTATTTGAATATTTTTATGGTTTGTAAACTTTGTGGTTTTGAGTCCCTGCAAAGCCCACTTTTTCCTTTATCAAAAACTATATAATATTATTATATCATATTATTTTATTTTATAATATTATATTAGTTAATAAAATTATATTTATTAATCTAAATATAATTATAAACAAACAATATAATTATATTTATTTAAAAGTATAAGAATATAAAATATTGATATTACAAACAATAGTAACATTGAAAGATAAATTCAATATTAACAAATAATTTTTTAATTATAAAATTGAACATAATTATAGTTAAATTTTTAAATAAATTAAACCTAAAAAATTAAAACTATAATTCAAATAAAATATTAAAGATAAAATAAAATAAACTTTATTAAAATTGATGCAATTTGCATGTTAACTTTTACAATTAAATTGACAAGTAAAATCATTGTAAAAAAGATAAAAATACAACAAAACATAATAAAAAGATTTCAAAAAATTAATTTTATTGGACATGGTTTATATAAGAGGGTTTATTTGCATTAGGGTTTAGAAAGAAATTGATTAATCAAAAAATACAAAAATAGAGAGAAAAATAATTTTAATAAAAATTCAAGATAAAGTATAGAATAAAATTTTTGATATAATTTTGAAAGCAAATTAGTGAGTGAGATGAAAACATTAGTCTTAGACTATAAATAGGTGGGATTAATAATAATTGTCTATATATCTATAGTTAAAATATAATTTCTTTTTAATATCTATTGATTTTAAATTCATTTTTAAATTTTAAATTGCTTGTTATTTTTATGTACAACAATGAATGAGGTGCATATGTGATTGTAGACTTAACATACGTAATAACATTTATATAAATGAAAACTACTCAACCTTAATCCAATCCTTTTACCTTTTTATTACTTACCTTATTGGATACAAAATGAAATTGCATTTTCATGCTAATAATAATTCGTAGGGGTTAGAAATAGAAAATGAGAGGACTCGTGACATTGTATATTTCAATTGCATATGTTGTTCTTTATTGGAAGGTATAGGTCATGTTTTAAAATGATTAGTTCAAAGTTTAGTTTATTAATTTAATTATATTAATATTTATATTTATTATATTATATTAAAATTTAACTAGTCTATTTATATCATATTTAATTTGTAAAAATATTAATATTAGTTTATTTATATCATATTTAAATATAATTATATACATTAATATATTAATTTAAAAATTATGTTCTAAGAAATAGACTTATCTTGTTATATGAAAGAATTTTTTGTATTTATTATCTTAGCTAATATTCGTCAACATTTTCATGACCTAGGCATGAATTCTATAAATAATCTGTATGATAATTAAATTGTACCAATTAAAAAATTGAATCCTTACCAAGGTAGATGTACACAATAAAGGCTAGAGTTACTATAGATGATCAACTTTGTCATTTTAACAATGTAAAAGAAGATAGAAAAGTTTTCAAATTTGAACTGCTTGATTCTTATGGCAATGAAATGAGAGTAACATGTTTTAATGTTATTTGAAAATAATTATATTGCAGCATAGACAATGAGAGAGTGTTTACAATCACAAAAGGAATCCACAAACCTAAATAAAAGAATTTTAACCATTTAAAGAATGATTGGGAAATTTTCTTACAACATGTCTTTGGAGGATGATAGCTTGATATTGAAGCAAAACTTTAGTTTGAGACTAATAAGTCAACTTAAGAACAGGGAAATAAATTCTATGACCAACACTATTGGTGTTGTTTTATCAATCAACTCAAAAAATACAAGATTTAGAAAAACTTCCACACAAACTAATAAAAGAACTCTTCAAGTCCAAGACATATTAGGATGTATAGTGGAGATGACAATGTGGGGTGGTTTCTACAAAAGTGAAGTGGAAGAACTCCATCAACTATGTAATTTAGGAACTTTTATCATTCTTGTTATCAAGGTTGGACAAATTAGTGATTTTGGTGGAAGATCTATGGGAACAACCAACACAAACCAACTTCTTATAAATTCAAATCTTCCATAGTCAAAATAATTGAGATATTGGTTTGATACAATATGGAAAAATCTTTCTTCTCTTTCTATTACAAAGTGAATCTTGTCTTGTTTATTAGCTAGGGAGTAGAAGTTAGGATGTGATGATTTTTATAGCTCCTTCTTAATGTTGTCCCTAGCATTTTGAACCTTGTTTTAAATCATTTTTGCAAGATACATCTAAAATTCTAAGTTGTGTATATTTTGAATTGATAAGTTAGTCATTTTGTGTGTCCAGAATAGTGGTATAACTCTGAAAGCACATTTGGTGTATCACCTCTCGATAGTTGTAGTTTTCAATTTTCTAGCAAATTTTTCTCCTCTTTTCTCAAGAAATTAATAGTATTAGGAGGAACTCATCAGGAGAACCAAATGACTTTGGAGATTCACCTTTATTATGAGAGATCGACGAGCTCGAAGATGTTTCCATATTTCAAATGATTGTTGAGCTTCTAGCTTAGCATTAGGGTGCAATCCTTCGTGACAATAGTTATAGTTTGGGAGAAGCTTTAACCCAATACTTATAAGGGACCTAATCATGGCATCCTTGTCTTAATGGTTTTTTCACTTATTTATGAGGATGGCCA